>NW_016159894.1:5040-61503 GCF_001687245.7 Rhagoletis zephyria | reverse complement strand
ATTTCTCTTTTCATTCTGATCATTTATGTATACATTTGTCTATATCTATCTCGATTCGTTTTGCCTGTTACAAACAACCGTTATGTGAACAAAGTTATAATACCCTTGTGCACAAGTGCGCTCGGGTATAAAAAAAGCAAATTCGTTGACTTCGATCACTTCCGCTGTTGCTGATTTTGGGGGCAGCACTACTCGCACAAAGCACTCAAGTTATCGACACGTTAGCTACTTTACATTTCTTCCCTACCATGACCCACAACAGCGAATCTGCACACATAGAAACACCACAAATTCACCGCTCTATTCGCCATAGCCGCATTGTAAGAAGAACAACTCAATACATATTTTGGTTATTGGACTACATGGCGTATACGTATTCTGAATTGTTTTGGATTTTCATGAGTGCAAGAAATTGCTTGTTGTTGCAAATTGTATCCACTGCTCCTTGCTAGCCAACATGTGTTGACTTGTTAACCCTTTGTTTGTCTTACTGGCATTTTTGTTTTCATATCCTCGCAGCTTACCTGCAGCCGTTATCCGTATTGTTGTGTATCATAATAATGGAAAGCTGCTTGGAGAATTGGCGGCGAAGCACTTAAATCATATCATAGCGTTGGTTATGCATACAACGAAGTGCGATGTTATTTTTATTCATACGTGCACATGTACATACATACAAACGCGTATATGTATGCTCTTATCCACTGCAACGAGTAAGCGAATTTACTTCCAAGTATGGTAAAATGGTAAAATTTCGCAAGCAATTTTCGTTAGTTTCCCATCAGCTACGTTCACTATCCACCATCCTTTTTGCCTGCCACCTTATGTGTTGCGCAATAATTACAACAACAGAAACGTTGGAATTTTAATGGTGTTGCTTTTCTTTCGAATTCCGTTGCATGCCACACTTAATGGGTTTATACATTTTTCATTCGATCCACTCTTCGCTCTTACATACTACAATAAGTACATATGTATGTATGTGCGTATGTACATACATATTTAAAAAATAATAAGTGTAATTAGTTCAGGGAAGAAAAAATTTTACAAGAAAATATAAAAAAAGCGATTTTTAAATTTATTTGGAAAACTTGGGATATCGTCCAGAGGCTTAGCAGATTCATTGCGCTGCACAGCTGATTTTGGTAAAAAATTGCTGGAAGGGTCACTTTTTAACCGAATGGAATAGTTTTTTTTATAGAAATATGGAATGGTTTCTAGAAAAGATTTCTTATACCCAAATTAAAAAAAATTGTAATTTTACAAGTAACTATACGTAATATTTATTCACGACAAATTTTGGATTTTAAAGGTGGTTAAAATGTTTTTGAGTTCGCTGGAACACGATTCTGGTAGATTCGTAAAATTTAAAACGGCTGAGCCAGTAGGGTGGCAGCTTTCCACAAACAAAAAAAAAAATTAATTACATTGGCAAATTTTTTTCGACACTATTATTTTTTCCAAAATAAACGTTTTTTTTGACCCGGGCGCAGCTCATCTTTTATAAAATCCGCTTTAAGGGTTTGAAAAAAAAGGAATTGTTCAGTTCGGCAAAAAATTGTCTCTTCCGGCCATTTTTGAACAACATCAGTCAAAAATTTCCCTCTGTGCGCTGGGGTCAGGTAAGAAATGTCTTAAGAAAAATAACAACAGAGTTTGAAAAGTGTCCATCCAGCGTTCTGTAACTGCCTATTCAATTTTTTGGAATGTTGCTGAGGGTACAGTCTTTAGCCTAATATACATACATCTAAGTCGTGACGGTTACGTAAACTCGACTGTTTCCAGAATGATTCAAAGTTGTTTTTTTATATTTATATGTTTTTTTTTGTTTTTTTCATTTCACATGCATATTAATATTCATATTCGTATTCATATTCCTGTTCATATTCATATTCGTATGAGTATTTGTATTCATTCTCGTATTCATATTAAAATTCTTATTCATATTTATTTTCATATTCAAATTCATTTTCATATTCAAATTCATAGTCATATTCATATTCATATTCATATTCAAATTCATACTCATATTAATATTAGTACTCGTATTCATATTCATATTCAAATTCATATTCGTTATCATATTCATGTTATTCTTCATACTCATATTCGTATTCACATACATATTCATATTCATACGCATATACGTATTGTCTCATTGTCTAATTCATATTCATTTTCATATTCATATTCATATTCATATTCATATTCATATTTATACTTATATTCATATTCATGTTCAAAGTCATATTCATATTCAAATTCATATTCATATTTATATTAGTATTCATATTCATATTCATATTCTTCTTCATATTCATATTAATATTCATACTCGTATTCATATTAATATTCATATTCATATTCATATTCATATTCATATTCATATTCATATTCATATTCATATTCATATTCATATTCAAAGTCATATTCATATTCATGTTCGTATTCGTATTTGTATTCATATTATAATTCATATTCATATTATATTCAAAGTCATATTCATAGTCATATTCAAATTCATACTCATATTTATATTCATATCCAAATTCATATTTATATTCATCTCCACATTTCTATTTGCATAATTGGAACGACCACCACCTGCCAGCAGTTGTAGTTGTCGCATATGCATCCTTTGTCAGTCAGTATCTGTTTGCATGCCATCTGCATACACCACTTTGTTGCAGCTACGCGCCCACCGCATGCGGCACTCAACCAAATTGCCATTCACCGTGCAACCAACGCAAGTTCACGCGGCCACAAAAAGCTTTGCTACACTTAGTGCAAGCCAGCTGCTTACCACCACCTGACCACGCTGAACGTGTTTACATTCTGCTTCAATGCAGCGCCGCTGAGTTTGCCAAAGCGGCTATTGGCATTTAGCCGTTGCAAGCAACAAAATACGATGATGGGAAGAATAAAGCATGCCGCCACCAATAAAACCAATTGCATATTTTCGTTGGTTTCGCAGGAGCAACAACACCGCCACAACGACCAGCACACTACCACCATTGAATTGTGTGAATGTTGTATGTAATTAAGTTAATTAATTTTCTAAACCTATAAAAGCGCAATGCCCAAGCAAAGGCTTACATGCGTTGGCGAACAGCATTTCGTTAGTGTGGCAAGCGTGCAATTAAGTCTATTACTCGCCAACTTATTAGCGTGCGGATCACACAAAGTGTCGCTATGTTGTGTGCAACATCTGCATATACTTGTCTACACTAGTACGTATGTATATTTATATGTATGTATTCAGCTGGCCATTTCACGTAAATTTCACTTGCAATTTCAATATATTCATCGAATTTTGAATAAGTTTGTGTGTTTGCATAGAATTGTGTAGTGCGGCGCCATATTATTAAATATAATTGTTGTTGCGCGATAGATGGTTGGTTGATGCTGCAATTAGCAAACGTTCATGTTTACTGGTTATATTGTGGCATGACATAATTGAAATATACGCTTTGTATGGTTTATTCTTACATATGTAGGTATGTATGTATGTATAGCACATGTTTTGCATTCTATGTAACATTCATGGCAAGCGTTTAAAAGTACAATGTAGAACAATTTTGCATATTTTTAGGTTTATTACCCTAAATGAGCGTGGTTAACCTTTTCCAACTGCCATGATTGTATCAAGTTTAAGTGAAGGATATTTGACTGCGCATATTTTCGAACATAATGTCGAATTTTAGTTAATGCAGGGGGTCAGAAAAGTGACGCTGCTTTTAAGCATACGATTAGCATACGATACCAATATCGCAAATTTATACATATATGTATTTACATACTTAGCCACTCACAACATATTTGATGTAGAATTAGAAAGTAATATTCGTACCTAGAAGCTCTGGCCTATGTTTGAATTGGGGCTAATTACTTTGCAATTATTTCCGTATGAGATTAGTCAAATCAAGCGGCCTTTTAACCAATTAATCAAGTATAAATACATATATACTAGATACTGCTTAATTTGCACGATAACCTGAAGTCATTAAACTTTCTGACAATTATGGAACTTTTTGTCCTTAAGCAATGCAAACCCTTAATTATACGCCATAAATGTCTTTTAAATTCCATTGTTTTCAGTATAAATTGTCAAATGCACTTAATATTTTTGATGGACACAGATTACTGTAATTTTCTCTGTAATTTTACGTCTTCAAGTATGTATATACACATAAAAACAATAATGGATGAGCGCTTACACAATATGTTGTTGTTTGGCCGAACTTCTTCTCTGATTTGTGGCGCTACAGAACTGATTTTCTCTAATATACTCTGTATCGATGGGAGAGTGTCCTTTTTATTTAGAATTTTAATAGGGCTGCCACCTGTCTAAAGAACTATAACATCCGCACCGTTCGTTGGATTACAAAATATAAGGTGTCACATGTTTTTTTTTTTTAATAGAGTTGCCATCTGTTAATAAAATTACTGTATTCAATCACCGTCACTGTCAAACGAAAAGACTTAGGCTTTCTGCACATTGATCGTCCAATCATAGTTGCTTCATCGTCACAATCATGATGCAACGATTACATGACGACTTCACTTCCGCACACTCGGTCGTGATATTTCAATTCATTTGGCGTCTAAAAATTCACTTGGAGCCGGTATTTTCTGTTTTTATGGTTGATTTCGCGAAATATTTACAAAAACCTGCAATTTTTTAAATATAGACTGTGCTGCAACAATTCTAGACATAATTTTTCAGTGATATCTTCTTCTATATCTTTTTACAATTTCGTCATATTTTATAGTTAAGGCGCTCACATTTATTGAATTTTAATGCAATTATCCACTTTTTAATAATTTCCACAGATTTTATGCAAAAAATACTATTTTTTACGCAATTTTAATGCAAATATTAACTTTTTCACTAATTTTTAGCAAACGACAGTGCCGTACTTATCCGTTTCCGATAACTAGCCGATAACGACAACTGTGCAGATCTCCTTTGAAATGCATGTGCTCGGCTCAAAATTTCAGGGCGAGACGATAACGCAACTATGATTGAAAGACAAGTGTGCAGATAGCCTTAGCCTCTACATGTGCAATAATGTTTTATTTTTCTGAGTAGGGTTGCCACCTATTAAAAGGTTAAACGATTGTCGCCATTCGTTGGGTTACAAAATAGATACCAAATGAAAGGGCAGGGCCTTCACATGTACAAAAGCTTTCAGTTTTTGAATAGGGTTGCCACCTATTTAAAAATTACTATCTTCTATACATAGTATAACGGAAAGTACAGATATTTTGACCTCGCTTATCTTAAAACTACTAAATGGATTCAGACGAGATTTTTTAAGTTTAATCTGTATCGATATCTAAAAAATTATAAGATCCCCACTGTTCGTTGGATTAGAAGAAACGAGGTGTAAAAGAAAAGGGCTTGGCTTTTAGATGTTCAATATTGTATTACTTTTTGACTGGGGTTGCCACTTTTTAAAAATAATAAGATCTTCACCGTTTGTTGGACTAAAAACTGAGGTACCAAGTGAAAGGATGTGGTGCCTGCATGTGCAAAAAGGTTTTATTTTTTGTTTAAGTGGGGTTGCCACCTATTTAAAATTTATGTGCGCATAATACGCGAGGGCATCTTTTGTTAATGACATTATTTGCACAGTTCATTCAATTAAAAAAATTAGGTGTCAAATGAAAAGGCTTGGCGTTCAGATTTGCAGTAATGTTTTATTTTTTTCAAAGAGGGTTGACATCTGTGCGAAATATTAAAACAATGTGGGCTGTTCGTTAGATTACAAGAAATGAGTGGTCAAATGAAAGGGCTTGACCTCCAGATGCGCAATTCGCTGGCATTGAAATAGGATGGAAGACGAACTAGTTGAGCTGAGAAAATGACTAGTATAATTCTACTCCACAATTAGCAGCTTCCCTGCTGTGGATGTGTAGCTTCTTCTTTTATTATCCTTAACATTAAATTACTTTTGCCAATTAAATAGCTATTTAATTGACCATAAAGTTGTGTTTAAAACTATTTTATACATAATTTTCTACACAGCACACTCATTGAAACAAAATACTCCCACTGGCTAATGAAGTTTGTAAACAACACATTTCATAAAAAATTAATGCATATCACATAAAGTTCAGGTACGCAAGAGTTCGTTGTTAATAATATATGTTTATACCAGTGAGTTTGTAAACCCTAACTGCCGTCGTTGTTGCTTTGAAAGGCGATGAACCGAGGCGCATATGAGCCGGAAGATTTAATTAGCTAAGCAGACTTGTAGGCACATTCATGATAGCGGAAATGCTTGGCATACACATATATATATATATGTATGTGTAAGGATATAAGGATTCGCCAGCTGGAAACTGAGGTGGAAGTAATGAAACCACAAAATGGAAGCGAACTTAACAGCGTAGCCATAGACATGTCCAATTGGCCGGTAGTTCACCTTATTAGGCTGAAATTGTTGTCAGTAGTAAAGTGGTATTTCTGTATTTGGTTTGTTCGAGGATCACGCCTAGTTTTGCATGTTTATCAAAGACATTGGTCTGTCTGTGTGGTGGATGAGTACACGTATTGTGAGCGCTAAAAACTTATAGATCTGGTAACGAGATGAGCTCAAATGCTTCTAGTAACTTATTCGTGCTCCTCTTTTAAAGCTGGGCCGCTGCGATGAGGATGCTCTACTGCTTCTTGGCGTGTGTGCCATTTAGCCAATGTCTACATTTACGTAAAAAAATCGTGTGTTTTGAGATCTGACAGGTCCCGTGGAATACCATTTCTGGCCCCTTGAGGATATTTATATATCCAAAACGGTCTGTTAAAAAATGCCTTCAAGCATTTCTACTGGCCCTAATAAGTATACCCGCCAATAAAATAATAAATTTTACCTTGTTATCATTGTCTTTGCCAAATATCTAAATAAATAGGCTAAGAGCTAATAACATCAACAAATCAGTTTCTTACCTGCATCAAAGCACATCCGAAGCGAAATTCTCTGAAATGTTGGCGTTACTACAAATATGTCTTACTTACTTTTGTAAAAGTTTTACGCGCCAAAGCAGCTTAGTTTGTTATGCTAAGTAGCACTTAATAAAGTGTTGGAACTTTGCAATAACAGCAATGAACATTGTTTGAGTGGAAACAACTGGTAACAATTATGCAGCTAAACTTAATGGCGGCGCCGCAGCGTATAGCACCTTTTCTTATTCATAGTCGAATAAAGTAGGTTTGATGTAATCGAAACTTTGGCGCTGTACAATGGCTGTTGTTTGTGTTAAACTTTTTCGCTTTAAAATAATTTTAGCTGTGCACAATTAAGACTATTGCGTTTTTTAAAAATGTACACAAAGCATGAAAAAATAGGAATGCCAAACTAGGATAATACATATGTACACTGCCGGCAAAAAGTATCGGCACAGTTGCTTTTATACAATATATGCAACAATTTTAATTCTAATATTTTTTCGATAATTTTTTATAAAAATATGGTTCATTCCACAACAAAAAACATAAAAATATAATTTCTAAACTTTGTGCAAAACTTGCGAAAATTCAGCAAATTTTCAACTGTTTAGCCGATATTGACGGATTTACACTGACTCTGGTGTCGAGGGGTTTTTGAGGTCGTTGAATACGAATAAAAAGTGCGATTCTCAAAATCTAAAATAGCGTATCCAATATGGCGGTCGAATTTTCAAATGGCAAAATTTAGTGGAATTTTTTTTAAGTAACTGGATATCGATTTAGAAAATCTGGCCTTAGACTCATACATGGAAACCTCGAAAGCCTATATACTTACGTACCAGATCTTATAAAAGTACGTTTTTTTTTAAAATTCCATGTACAGCAATTTTGAATTTCGAAAACCAAAATTGAAGGCCAGGATTAAACCAAATAAAGTAAAGTACTAAGCCTTGTAAAAGTACCAAGCCATCATACATATGTATGTACACTTGTGGTCAGCTGATTAAGTCAAGTGACATTTTGAGTAGTTTTGACTATTTTTTCGTTGTTTATTCAATGTTCATAATTTTTTATAAAACTTTAGCCTAGCATTTTCTCCCAAACAAATGAAATTTTCGAGCATATTTTATATGGAAGAAAATGCACAACACCGTCAACCAAACAAATTATTAACAAGTAAGAAAGTCTAAGTTCGGGCGGAGCCGAACATTAAATACCCGGCGCAAGTATTAAATATGTTTTTTCACCTTTCCGAAACCTTCCGCTAGATGGTAAGCCGGGGTGTACAATTTTGACTAAATTAGCGTCCTTCAATTTCGAAATATTGAAGTTTCAAGCATTTCTGAAATTTACCGTTATATGAGAAGCGGCCGTTATTTTAGTCCGATTTCAATAATTTTCAACGTTTTGCTTATATGTGGCAAGCACAATAACCACACCGAGTTTGGTACAAATTGGTAGAACGGTTACCGATATACATATATGTGATCATAAGTGGGCGGTGCCATGCCCATTTTCCAAAATTTTACCATAAACGTATTTCTTGGTAAAGAATTGTTGCAAGTATCAATTTTGAATAAATTAGCTTCAATATTTACTGATTTATCGAAGATTTTGTATTTCTCTAAATTACCGTTATATGGGATGTGGGCGTGGTTATTGTCCGATTTTAAAAAGTTTCGGCGATTTTTTATGCTGTACCAGGGCCAACAACTGTGCCAAGTTTGGAAGAAATTGGTGCAGCGGTTACCAAGATATACACATGTAACCATAAGTGGGCGTGGCTACGCCCATTTTCCAAAAATTTATAATATTCTTATTTTTCGTCTAAAAATTATTGTAAATATCAATTTTGAGTGAATTATCTTCAGTAGTTACTAAAATATCGCAGTTTTCGTATTTCTGGAAATTACCGTTATATGGGAAGTGGGCGTGGTTAAAGTCCGATTTCGCCCATTTTCAATACCAACCTACCTTGGATTAAGGGAAACCTACATACCAAATTTCGTTGAGATATCTCAATTTTTGCTCGAGTTATCGTGTACACGGACAGACGGACAGACGGACAGACGGACGGACAGACAGACATGGCTTAATCGATTTCTTTTTTCATCCTGATCATTTATGTATACATTTGTCTATATCTATCTCGATTCGTTTTGGCTGTTACAAACAACCGTTATGTGAACAAAATTAATATACCCTTGTGCACAAGTGCGCTCGGGTATAAAAATCAACCCTATTTTCTAGCGTTTTAAAATTTGCACGTTGACCTACTAAAATTTAATGAGCTACAAAACTGCATACCCAAATTTTTAAAATTGTTAAATTTTAATAATTTTTGTACGAAGTTTGGAATGTGGATATATTGGGCACATTAAATAAACAAAAGAAAAATAGCCAAAACTGGTCAAAATGTGATGACTTAATCAGCTGGCTGATGAGTTGGCGAGAGAGGAGACTTTTGAAACTTTTCACCTTTGTTTAAATCTTGTACCGGTGAACCTAGTGTCAGCTTTGCTAGCTAAAACTAAGACTTGCGCAATTGCAAGGTCCTTCTGGTTCAGGATGGGATTGTGGCAGCTAAAGAAGTCCATTATGCCTGCAGAGCCACTTTTCCCCCGCTTTTATTGCGGATTGTGGTTAGAATTATGAGGCCGTATCTATTCTTGCAGTTTATAACAAACCCTAAAGAAATCTCGGTGTTAGCTATGCATTTCTCTCGTACTACCTTCCTTCTCAGCTAATCTTTAATGCATTAAAGAAAACTTTTCCCTGCAAGTGCATGCTGCAACACCACCACCCCCACTACCATACCAACCAGGTGCTCCATTATTTTCGGGTTTCATCGTTGGGATATGCAGTTTGCACTTAAAAGTTGACATTTGATGTAAATCCATTGTAATTTTGTATTTGGCCTTCGAAAGTGCTTAGAGTGAAAGCGTCAAGGTGAAACGTTTAAGCGCCGTACGCGCGCGCGCACTAAAACCTACGCATGCAACTTGAGGTAGAAAAAAACTACACACACATACACACACATGTGTACATACTCGTATATATTTGCTCAAGCTAATGCGCACAAGTAGATTACATAAAATTGGCTGTAATCTTTGCCGTAGCAAATGTCGACAAATTTCACTCAGCTGCTCGAAATGAGGCCTTCAACGTGACGGCAAGGCGTGGGGAAACTATTAAACTCTCAATACGATGAGCACTTTTACCGTTAGTTTATGTGCTTTTGTATCTACACTCGCAAACGAGTGGTAGTAAATACTACATTCTAGCCCTTGCATTTTAGTTGGAGACATTGGTGCTCGCAGGAAAAGTTGTCGTTGTCGTTGGCGTTGTCGCTTTCGCTTTCGTGCTACCTGTCTCTAAATGATGAATTAATGATGCTACCTGACTGCGCTAACTTATTGCGCTGCACTGCGCTCTGCTCACTTAGCACGCGTACCAGCAGTTGATTGCTTTCTTCTTGGCCGCTGATTCTGATTGCTTTCGATTGTTGTTGTTGTCGTCGTTGCCTGTGGCACCATTTATGCGAAGCTTTTGTTTTACTGCTTGTATGCATGAATATTGTTGTAAAATCTGTATATCTTGTCTTGGTGCATATCCTTTATCTCCAGCTTCCGTCCCCACATCTCGTGTCATTACTCCATTTGTTTCATACTTTTTTATTTTCAAATATTTTTATTTCTTCTTCGTTAAATTATCCACCCAAGACTCCGTTTAAGTACTGTCGCATTATTTATATTGATGTCGCGAGATAATTATCATGTCGTGTTGAGTGCGAAATAAATGAGCGTGCACTATTAGGTGGGGCGGTGGTGATGAGGCTTTCATTATGATGGTAATTACTTGGGGAGTAAGAAATATGTACATAGATATTGTGCCGCAGACTATGGCACGACGAGCTGTATGAGCTTTACAATGATATGGACATAGTGCAGCGAATTAAAATACAGCGGCTCCGCTGGCTGGCCATGTCGTTCAAATGGACACCGACGCTCCAACTCTAAAAATATTCAACTCGGAATCCGCTGTTGGTAGCAAAGTAAGACGGAGGCCCCCACTGCCATGGAAAGACCAAGTGGAGAAGGGCTTATGAATAACTCAGAGAGAGGGGAGACCAGTATGTTTGCATATATGTATTGGTTCAAAAATGGTGGGTAGGCACTGTGGCCAATGGTAGCTATAGGTGAGTACCACCTCTGCATGATTGCAAGTCAAGCAGAGTCCGCAAAAAACTCCGGAACAGTGTCGCAGGATGCATCGGACTAGGCCGGGCATACTTTGAAGTGCCATCTAATTAAAACTTAAGAAAGTTCAATTACATGGCAATGGATGCAACGGGGGAGAGGGAAGAGGGGGTGGAGGGTTGCGTATATGTGTGTTTAAACAGATCACACACTTCACAGTCCGTATTTTTTTTTATTGTCAAAAACCAGACACCTGGCAACCCTGGCTCCAGGCCACATTGCTTTGCCCTAAAACGGTATGGTTACTCCTTTTTTGTCTGGTTACACGGTGCCTGTGAGAAATTCAACTTTCAATTGTGTTACCAGATGTTTTTTTTTATTTATAACAAAATTAATTAACTGGAAAATTGTCTAAAAATGCCCACAAAATAAGGAATGCATTAATCATGTGGCAATACTCGATTTGTTTGACAGCACTTTCAGCATAAATAAAATGCAAATTGCAATTATTTCTTGAAAGCGATTTGCGCTCTTTCAGTGGCTGTTACACCTTGAAATGTTTTTCCCGAAACTGATTTCAGAAAATCTTCAAAACAGGCTTTTTGGATGCTTACACGGGAAAGTGGACTTCGCTACCGCATCATGAGAGCATAATAGTACTTGTTAAAAGCGTCTATATGTGTAGATTATACGCCCACATGTTTACCTGCATTTTTTTTTTTATTAAATTCCATCGGATTCTCTTCAAACTAATGTAAAATATTTCCAACAGTTCTGACGAGTTGAAAGACATCCCGCGCAACCAAAGAAAATCAGTCGCAGCGACCTAGTTAGAACAATCTTGACCTTCTGTGGCGCACTTTCTGACGGGGAAATCCATTGCTTGGGCTGTTCCTTGGCCTTTGGTTTATTGTAATGGATCCATATTTCGGCCACAGTTCTGAAATAGCGAAGTGGTCACAGGTTAGCGCTTATGGTCCAGCGTGAGCAACGATGGCACTCATAATAAAATGGATAGCTTTTCATTTTAAAATTATCCAATATCATTCCATGGATTTTATTTATGATTTCTGCTTTGACGATTTCGTTTAGGCTACCTTAACCTCTGTTGAAGGTGTCGAAGTCTCGTAAAGTTTATCAAGCCTCTCTCTCTCAAAATTAGTGTTTCAAGTTCTTTGTTTTTACTATCAAATTGCCCTTGGCATAAAGAATATATATAAAATATTGGATTCCCTTAATATTAGCTGCTCCCACAGTTATTGTGTGTAATACATTGGGCATTCGAGTCTTAACAAAAATTCTTAAGATATGGAATTTAAAAAAAATTCAGTGAAATATTGCGACTCATAAGTTAACTCTTCAGTTTTAATTTCCTTATAGCACACCCGTTTTTGAATTGAAGGCCAGATGTCTCATTCTTATAATTGCCTCTAAAACAGCTTTTATACCGCAGCGCATACTGGCTATCTTCAAAAAACTTTCTCACATCAATGAATAATGAAGATCGGCTGCCATTGACTTAAATCTACCATAAATTGATGAAATAGCAAAAGAAACTTTATTTAACGCAACCAACAAACTAACCAGCATCAGCCACCCGGCCAACTAACCGCAAATAGAGCGTTAAACAATAAAATGAGCTGTTGCAGCTGCTGCCTGCCCCATTCACTGCCACATTTAAAGCTATGCCACATTGTAGCACACCGTTGCATTGCTACTGACAAATAAAAAAAATATATATATATATATATATATAAATTGTAAGCAAACTATGCTGCGGCAACGCGTCGATTAATTTTTGATGTGAAAAACTTTCAATTCAGCGCCTTTCCACGACGCTTGCCCCGCCCCGCGTGTTGCGCGCCGATGCACATTAAATCCAGCAGCTGCAATTAGCTTGATTTTTTTTTTGTTTGTTTTTGTTCTTACGCTGCTGGCGGCAAAGTACTAAGTGGTTGCATTCGCCGGTCAAGTGGCAAGTTCATAATTCTCTAGCAACACTAAAGTTATGTATGTATGTATGAAAGTGTTGTTTGTGTAGCACATTAAATCAAATTAAATGGAAGCGAGAAAGTGTTTAAAAAACTAATGGAGCCGGTGCGGAAGCGAAGCAGCGAAAGCGATTAGAGAAACGTGCCGACTTTTAATAGTTTTTCATTGCCTTCTATGCTTGACTCGTAATTTTCATTGCAGCAATTTGCGTGCTACAACAGGGAATGAGGCTAATCAGCGTTGATATTTGGTATTTAAAATTTGCAATAGCCGAAAAGCATCCCTTGTTTTTTTTTTGTTGGTAGTAAGAAGAATGATTGCTTATAAAAATGACAACGGAAGATTTGTCCTGTGTAGTTTTCGGTGGCAGTTAAGAGTAAGTAAATGCTTGTGGCATAAAAGGACGAACAAACCTTTTTCTATGCCCAGGAAGAAATTCTGTTGCTTTCATTTTGACTGGCGGCTCGGTTCAGTGCGCTTTGCAGGAGATTTGTGATGATGTCTCTAACCAGTATGGCAATACCAAACGTGTAGCGTTAAATATCGGCGCCCTTGCCGCTTACAAGGCAGAGTAGTTCGTAAGCAGCCTGGAAAATGAACCTCGTTTAGCAACTTAAGATGTTTCTTGTATCTGCTCGTGAATGATTTTAATTAAAATGTGTTTTAGCCAGGACTTTGTGGATTCCGGACTTGCTGCAAGGCTCTTGGTTCCTGTGCAGAAGTGAGTTCATGAGTTTCTTTTATCCGTTTTCATCTAGTTGTATTCAGTGAGAAAATTTTTTTACGTTTTCCATTCCCCGGTTCTTGTAGTTCGATCTTACAAGATTTTGTCAGATTGTAATTCTACCTTCCGCTTCGAGACCGCACTCATTGTAGGATTTAACAGTTGCTGCTGTCTAAATTGCGTAGCTTAGTTGAGAGTAGAGTAAGTCCTTATGTTTGAACCTTTTCAGAGACTCTTGCTAAAGTAAAGTATATAGATCTCAGTTTTTGCCTTTTAGCCTTCTAAGGGTCGGCAGCAGGGCTTCTATTTAAGAACGGATATATACAAATGCTCAAATAGTGAAACTTATCTCAAAATATCTGAAACTTATCTCAAAATTCAGAACCCGTCAATGAAATCAAACACAAAGCCGATGTGATCTCCTTCCTTCGATGATCGTCATCGAAAATGTGTAAAGGGACACTGATTAAAGGGCATACTTTTGGAATACTCGGACACTTAAGGGTGAAGCTGCCGCTGACCGGCTGGTTGAAGTCCTCAGGAAAACTAAGGTTGACAAAACTGCCATCTAAGAAATCCGATAGGGGGGCGGGGTAAGGTAAGTAAATGATGGGTCCTTGCCTACAGCGATACGCTGCGATCGAGCGCAACTCAAGCTATGTAAAACAGAAATACAAAGCGCTGAAAGGGACGTGAAAGGTAGGGGGAGTCCAAAATTTGCCTAAAACTTTGTCCAACAGGAAAAACACCCGAAAATTGTATGTGCAAGTTATATAACTGGCGGAATGTTCAAGCCCAGGGCGAAATCTTGCAAGGACACCTAAACTATGGAGGAAACTTTTTCCCCCTATTGAATTGTAACAGCCCTGAAAGTAGTGGAGAAGTTGAACAACTAACAATTTCACGGCTGAAAAACAACAATACTGCTGGAGCTGACGCGCCTGTCAGCTGAGCTATTCAAGTACGGCAACGACGAGTTGATGAGGTGCATGCAATTCACAAGAAAGGCGATTCCGCGATATGCGTCAACTACCGCGGGATTAGCCTTCTGGCATCTGCTCTTAAGTTTCATCGAACGTATTGGGTAAAAGGCTAAAGCCCATCGTCTACGAACTGATTAGGCGCTGCCAGAGTGGTTTCAGACATGGTAAGTCCGCCATAATATAACATAAGCGAAATCTTTGAAGAGAACCGCAGGCCAACTCCGTTTCCTGTGATTTATTTAAGAGGATATTGATAATAAGAGCCGCGGAAAGGAACCGCTAAGAAACTCCTTACCAACAAAAGCTATTTGGAACAGAAAAGTAAGACCCGCTCTCGTCGTACAAAATATACTCTATTGGAAACTCAGCTAGTGTCCTGGTATGTGGCGCAGAAGCCGCAGAGGTAACTCTTGGAAGATTCTACGAAAGATTTGGGGTGGATGGAGCGATAGCCTGTACGAGCTGTATTGATCTAGGCGTGTGAATGGACACAAGCGTTCAAGATATGAAAGCATTCAACGCGAGTCCTGCTGGTGGCAGCAAAAAAAGAGGAAGGTCTCCTCTGCGATGGAGAGACAAGGTCGTGAAGGATTTGGCTCCATTTGGCGTCAGTTAGCCCTGCGTGCATTATTGCACTCGGCCTTGGTTGGTTACATATACAGCACATTTTAGATGAATTCATGCTTTGATTTTTAATATTTCATATTTTTCCAATTTTAAAACCAACTATCTGTCTAAAATCAATATAAACCACATAAAAAGCGAAACAAGAAATAGCGGTATATTACTATGAGCAATAAAGTAACCGCAACTAACAAACGGCCTGCAGTGTAGCAAGGTCAAATAATGCCATTGCAAAAGGGTAAAGTTACATATCCGTATTTCAATTAACCAACGCTGCTACCACCTTCGCAATGCAAGTACATACTTGTATGCCGCGTGCCATGGCCACCAATTTGACAGCACTTAAAAACCATTGTACCGAAAAGAGCAGCGAGCCAAGTCGTGCTATGTAGAGTCGTCAAGGCGCGCAGAGCAGAGCAGCGCAGCGCAGCCCAGCACTTGTGGCAAGGCCATTTAACAGTCAACTATTTAATATGGCAAACCATTTGCTGTGTGTGCTACCGGCGGAGAGTTTGGTTGATACTAACCAACATCCAATGCCTAAGGCAATATTTAGGAAGGGAGACCAATGGTGTGGCAATTATTGTATACTTGTATGTTGTTGTTGCCACACTGAAATTGTACTCCCGCTTGTGGTGGCCAACATTCGATTGCGGCAATTAATTGAACTATGCCAATGCGTAGGGGCGAGAGCAGGCTAGAGATTGGCGTCGCAAATACTCGAATATTATTAGAAGCAAATATATTAGTATACATACATACATTTGTAAATATGTTGCATGTGTGTGTATATGTTGTGTAAACATTCTCACATTTGAACTTACATATATAAGTATGTATGCATATCGCTGTATGACATAGATGTTGATTTGCTATTGTCCTTCAATGTCCTGCTTTACCGCCTCTCAAGTGGTTAAATGAATGGACGAATCAACTGATTGTTCACATGTGTTGCACAATCACACGTACACATATGTATGTATGTATTTACTTATTTACGCATCGCTAATGTTCGCTTATTTAGAAGATTGTTATACAAGTACTATATATAGAACACATACTATATATAGTATACTATATATATATATATATATTACCACATACGTATGTATATTTCTGAGAATATGCTGGTACTTAAATAAATGGGAGCCACCCAAGTTGCCATAAAATTAATGTTCTCTCCTTGACAACTGGTAAATGAAGTAATCACCAAGTAATTGACGTATGCGATTTGGTTAATGATGAGTTTGTTAGCACACGCAAATAACTATTTACATATGGGCCAATCCATGTCAAATTGGCCAATGGTCGGCAGCGAAAATTTTTGATTTTAATGAATTTTTCTCCGAACTTTTCCTTTATCATAAAAATATGTTCTGCCAAAGGAAAAAAATACAAAAATTCGAAAGTTAAATATGTCTAAATTTCCCGGACTTTGCAAGATTATTTTTCTAATCAAAAATTGTTAGAGGTACAAAAATGGTTCTGGTCTCGTTTTCAATGTGACATAAATATGTTTAAAACAGTCATGAAATAAAAAATCCGAATTTTGAAATTTAAAAAATCCTAAAAGCGAAAACTTTTATGCATATATTTTTACAATTTTTTTTATACAAACTGATCTTAAAAGATCCTGAAATTTTCAAGTACGTGTTTTTTTTGAGATATGAAATTTTTAACTTTGAAAGCAAATTTTATTAAAAATTTTAAATTTTAATAAAAAACAACTGTTTATTTTTTTTATTTTATTTTTTTTTAATTCCAAAATTTATATTCTTGAAAAAACACCTCTTGAAAATTTCAGAACTTTTTTAACATCAGTTGTGGAGGTATTGTTTGAAAATAATTGAGTCAAACATTTTTCTAAGTTTTGCTTTTACTCTTTTTTTATTCTTGTAATTTTTTGTAAAATTTTTTAATATTTTTCTAAGTTTTTGCTTTTACATTTTTTTAATTTCGTATATTTTTAAATTTTTTAAATATATTTCCTCTTTATAGTTCTAAATATCGTATTTAAAACGAGTCCAGAACCATTTTTTTACTATAAGAGTTTTTTAATGCAAAGTTTCGGAAATTGTGAAATTTAGAATTTTACACATTTTTCGAAAAGAAAAATATTTAATATTTTTCCTTTAGCAGAACTTCGTTATATGATAAAAGAAAAGTTCTGCCAAAAATTCATCCAAATCAAAAATGGTCGATTCCAATCATTGGTCGATTTGATATGAATTGACCCATATGTACATATGTATGTATATATAGATAGATGAACTCTTACTGCTTTCCACATGCCACTTGGCAGCCGAGATGTTGTAGTAATTAATGAAGCTCAAGAGACTTTCCTTTGCAAATGTTATAACAAAATTAGTTTAGAATTTGCTGCAGACTTATACAAACATACATACATACATAGTACATATGGACCATACGCAAATTGTGGATATGTTATTAACTGCCTTTCGCGACACAGTATTATCTGTGCAGTTCGAATTCTTAAGTCAGATTGAATTTATAAGCAACAGGTGCTTTTACACAGTTCACCTTTTGATGCGAGGTACATATGTATGTATGTACATGAATTTGTATATTTTCTTCATATATATAAACATACAAATACGGATAAATTTACACATTATGGTGTTCGAGTACACGAAATTCGAAATACGCGCTGGTGGAGCCTTTTCAGAACGTCAACAAGCTGGATTCGTGTTTTTCCGCAGCAAACTCACCAGACGTTGTTCTTTAGTAGGTGCGTTTTTTTTTTATTGGAGTACACATAGTGCTCAGTATTTACGCTGCAGCTTGTTACAATTTTGTGCGAACAATCAACTTGTACTTAACATAACAAAGAAACTTTGATACTAATATTGGTGGGTTCATTGCAATTGCTGTATGACTTCGCAGCTCCAATTGAAGTAGAGTTTGTGGCTTATATCGACCCATTTCTAAGCGAATTTAGCTAAGTTCAATCAAGCGCGCAAGCCGTTTTTTTTCTTTGTCAGCCACAAAAGCATTTAAAGGCGTGACCAAAAGGCCACTTGTATTTGAAAAGTGAAAGATCTGCGATTGAAATGAAAGTTTTAATAAAAGAAACTTGCCACCAGGCACAAAAAATCCAAGTGTGACCAGTAAAATTTGAAGGCGCTGGGTTGGAGATATTATAGGGCAAACAATAAGATGCATACCAAATTTAAAAAGCGCGCACTGAAGCCTTGCATCTGACCCAGCAAGCCACAAAAGGATAACTGGTTGCCATATTAGCCCAAGCGTCGAGTGTTGTGAGATACATTAAGAAGTGCTCCTTTCATATCTCAAGTGTACTCTGAATGTCTGTTAATAGATTTCCATCTTCGGTGCTGCAGGAACAAGCCTGGGTCAGGATTGTGTGTTGCTGATAACTTATTTTCTGATAGAATTTTCTACCAGGAGGATACAAATTACCGTTGATTTAAAAATTTGTTTTTTTGTCGAAAATGTTACAGTTTTCTTTCATATAAAATTAAATTGTGTTTATTTGTTATATTGAAGCAAATGGGACAAAAAATGTGTGTTTTTTTCTATTAGAATTCAATGGGCTATAAAACTGCATACTCCGAATTTTTCTAGGAAATCTAATTATTATTATTTTTTTTTTAATATTGCACAAAGTTTGAAACTTAGATTTTTACCGGTTTTGTCAAAGAATGAACTATGTTTTTATAAAAAAATAACCAAAATCAAAAACAAAAAAAAAAAAAAATGTTAAAACTTGTCAAAATGTGGTGCCGCTATAATTTGTTACACCATTGCATGCATAAACCGTGGTGGAAAAATAAATAGAGACACGACATTTTAACAAATTCTTCCTATTTTTGTTTCGTTTATTTAATATTTATTATTTTTTTTATAAAAGTATAGCTCATTATCTAACAAAAACCATATCAATTCATATTTTAAATTCTGCAAAATTGCATCTAAATTTTCATCTTTTTAATCAGAATTTTTAGAATTTTTTTGAGTATGCAGTTTATGAAGCCCATAAAATTTTTTGAAGTTCCTAAAAATTCGTGTTGATTTTTGATAGTTTTTTTTCTGAAAAATTTTCCCTATCTCAGAAAAATATTCAACAAGGCCCTATTTTAGAATTTGATTGAAAAAACGCCTTATATCAGAATTCGATTTAATGTATTTTCGTTTGAGATAGGGTGTTATTTAACCAAATTCTGAGATAGGGTGGTTTTCAATAAAATTCTGAGCTAGGGTGTTTCTTAATAAAATTCTGAGATAGGGCGTTCTTGAAAAGTCTTCTTAGATAAGTTGTTTTCGAACAGGCTGCCGAGATAGGTCGATCTTCCACTTAGCCATCGATGATCGATATGTAAAATAAACAAAAAAATATAAATGGGGATAGACCCAGTGATTGTTTAATCGAACACCTAATGTATCGAAAACTAAAAATCGCAAAGTTTTTTTGACCACAAATTCGAATTTCGTTACCCAAATGTACACTAATATGAAAATTTCATCATACTCGAAAAAAAAATCCGTCGGGTCGATATGGGTTAAAGAACTAGACCTGTAAATGTGATTTGAATTTTGGTTAAATGAAAAACCGACAGCATACAAGACCTTTCTTCACTCAAAAACGGCTGGATAGATTTAAATGGAACATTTATAATATTTATATAGATTTTTAGTAGGGTTGCCCACTGTTCAAGAGACTAAATTAAATTTTGGCGTTTTAACGCCATGTGATTGCACTAGTCTAATATATTTTTCGGCATTAATTTTACATGGAATATTCGTATTCATATTCGGTTTAAAATTTGCATTCGTATTCGCATTCGTGTTAGTATGCCAATTAGTATTGGTATTGGTAATTGAATTCGTATTTTTTTACTTAACTACATTTTTTTTACTGGTATTCGAGTTTATGTTTGATTCTATTTGATTTCTAATCCACTCAACCACCTGTGACCACGCTTTGTAGCTTTCAAGTGAAAGCGGAAAGCTCTTCAAACATGCTTTCCTAACTTAATTTACCACAAGCTTGCTTCAAGACCACTAAGTCCTCATTACAACATTCGGCACAAAGCCATTCTTAAATAAATATACATACATATGTACCAGTGGCAAGCCCAGAAAAAATTTAGTTCGACAAATGTTTGAACTACACATTTACATACAGATCTTTGTGAAGCATTTTATTTGCTTTTCTGTGTTTGACTATGTAAATACAGATTGCTGCGAAATTCACTTTGCAGAAAACGTAAAATAGAGATAAAAAAAACAACGACAACAAAAACACTTTTCCATATAATATCAAACTTAGAATTCTCCAAGTGACAACGATACAGGTGATAATCTCAAACTGTCAAAGGGTTTGCAGCTGAGAATTTGGCAAAAATGCCATTACTTTCAAATATGCACAGACGCACACAGATACACACACACACACTCAAACAAGCACTACAGACATTTACAATCAAAAACTTAGAAAAAATCATGAAAAGAATGACAGTTGGTACCAGTTGGTTGACAGAAAACCAAAATGTAGTCGATGACGAGTTGCAATTTCCAGGCACTTTGACATGCAAATGCCCGCATACAGAAAATGGCTGAAATTTCAAAGTGAGAATACGAGTATGTTGTGCTGGTGTGCAGGTGGGTCAAAGTGAATTGATAAAAAAAACCTAAGAAGCAAAAACTTTAAGATATTTTCGACAAGTGGCTGCAGCAGCAGCAACAGCAAGACGAAGGAGAAGAAGACGGTGCAACACTGGCGACAAGAGATGTGTAAAATTGAATTCAAAATGAAGTTTTGCAATCACTCAAGCAAATGTGTGTGTGGGGGTGGCAAGCGGTGCGGTGCGGTGCGGTGCTAAGGGGTATGCAAATGCATTGGAGCCTGGAAAAGTATTTGCTCCCCAAGCTGCAGATGTACTTATTCATATGACATAAGTATGCTTAATGGTATAAACATATGTATGTGTGTATGTTAGCGTGCACGTATCTCTGCTGTACTTTTAGTTTTCAACTGTGGTAAAAACTTCTAAGCCACAATTTGAAAAAATAAAAATAAAAATATTTGGATACAAAATTGTTGTAAATCGAAATTTTTCGCTTCAAAAAAGTTTATATGCGGCCAGTGAGAATAAAACAGGGACCAAAAATAATTGTTATCTGGCATTTACAAATTCAAAACGTAGCCCGAATTCTGAAATTTAAAATTTATTTCGCCGATAAGAGTTATAACCCAAGGTTTATTTTTTGCATTGTTTGATAACAGTTATTATTCAAAGTTTTGTTTACGTTGCCTGGAGATTGAGAAGAAGAGAAAGATGATGAAAATAAAATAGGAGGAGTGCAATAACTGTTATCGACAACGTAAAAAATTTACGTTGGGTAATAACTGTTATCAAGCAACGTTAAAAATAAATCTTGGGAAATAGTTGTTATCAAGGACCAAGGAAGGCTCTCTATCGGAAACTATGCCGATTTTCCTCAAAACGCAAGGTTGTAAAGTGTCCTGGAGCGAATGACATACAGCTCACAAAGTTTGTCCTATCCCTCAAGATAGAGGTCGCTAGAACATTTCCTGCTGGGATCGCACGCCTTTAAACTAGAGATAAGATAGGAGATGCAGAACGAAACAGGAGAGAGTGGAGGATATTCTCTGCGAGTGTCCCGCCCTCAGCGTACTGCGGATTAGTCCCCTGGGAGCAGGCTTTCTTTCTAATCTGAAAGCCGCCTTCACAGTTCATCTGGAGGATGAGCTGATACGGTGGTAATTTATGGTGTAGTGGAGCTATACGACTTTATCAACTCCTTACCACAAAAAAAAGTGGCAACTTTAGAGTTCTGACTTCTGACTTTAGATTCTATCAGAATTTAATAGTGTTGCTCGCTGGATAAAAACATTTTCTTTATTGTGTAACTGTTTTATGAGATTTTGATCTGTGTGTTTACCTTGGCTGCCGAACATGACAGCGCCAACAATCATTTACACCAGTGCATATTAGCTGCACTTTTATTTACCAGCTCTTTGCGCCATCTTCCACTAAGTCACACCTGATAGTGTTAGCTAGCAGGCTGCACACGTGGTGACATGCAGCGAGCCATGGCGTGTATGCAGATGATGCACGGAACGGATGAAGCTGATATGACCGCTGGCTGAAGTGAATGTGATACAGACTTATACATAGAGGTGTTTATGGGGGATCAGTAGCTTATATGCATTTGCATATAAAAAAATATGCATACATTCATGCGCCATTGCAGCAGCCGTATTCTAGTATCAACATGCACATTAGGGTGGTCAAAAAAAAAGTGAAGTCTGAGGTTTTAATTTAGAATTGCTCTTTAACCGAAAAATATACCCCAATTTTTTATTTTGAAATCAAAAAAATATTTTTCCATGCACTTTATATGGGGAAAAAATTTGTCGTAGAATTCTTGAAAAACAATATTTTTCGATCGGAAGGCTCTGTTTCTCTTGAGGAGACTTCCGATAACAATACTAACAATTTTTTATTGGCCCGTCTCACCCCCCAATTAATTTTTTTTTGTCATTTTTGGGTTACCTATAAAATATAGTTTCTATTTAAAAACGGTTGAATAAAAAATTGGATATTATTACCAGAAGTTTCCAGTCTCCGGAGAAACAAAGTTCTCCGATCGAGAAATATTGATTTTAAATAATTCTGGATCATTTCTACGAAAAATTGTTTTTCCCCATATAAAATACATGAAAAACTTTGAGCGACGTCTAAAAATTTTTGGATTTCAAAAAAAAAAAAATAATAAAAAGCAGTGGCCTATTTTTCGGTATAAAACAATCCTAGGGCGTGGGTGCATTAAAATTCCGATTTAGCCTTTTTTTGGACCACCCTAATAGACATACATACATATATGAGCATATATATGTATATATATATTCAAGAAGGTAAACTTTCACTTGGCTGCTTGCTGCACGCTGCTACGAAGTTTGCTAGCAAAGGCGTAAAATTGCTGGCTGTTACAATTTCCACATCCAATGCAGTTTCTTATTTGACTTTTAGCTATTCCAACATTTCTTGGTTGAATGGCAGGACTTTTCAGCAGCAGCAGCAAATGCACATCCTGCACTTGAAATATAAGTGAGTGTATGAGTGGGTGTGGTAGATAGCATAACTATATCTAGTTGATGTTTTGCGAAGCCGAGCGCTTGCCATTGATATATGTACCCGTATGTAGTACAGCGAGCGAGTAGGTACTTGCGCTTGCAAAGTGCTTGGGTGCAGAAGCTGCTTCGCACGTAACTATTTATGCTTGGGTGTACATCCCGCTAGCTCAAATTCTAGCAAAAGGAAAACGGAAGCGCTTCGTAAAGCTTCATGCTTTATGCACGCGTTGGCATGTGAAAAGAACGTTGCCACGTACTTATACGCCACGTAAAAGGAGCGGCAGGGAAGGCAGTGAGTAAACGCGCACACACACACACACACACACTGTTGAGAGTGCTCTACACACTAATGTGTATATAAACGTAGTGTCCTGTCCTTCGACGGTAATAAAATTTTTCATCTTTGCTTTTTTATTTGCTTACAAATATGTAAGTGTCTACATACAACTTTGTGCTAATGCAAATAAATGCGTTCTTTTTGTACAACTCCTACGAATATATGTATATGTATACAGTTACTCAAACAAATAACCACGTGTTGATTTTTTTTTTTTTAATATTCGTTATGTTTTTCGCGTTAAATTTTTCTTTTTAATTTACTATAAAAATCCCGTCCAAGCTCTAACCAAAACTACATAAATCGCAGTTTCTGACTTTATACAAAATTTTGGAAAATTCAACAAATTTTCATAAAAATTTCAAATTTTTAGTCCGAATCTTTAGAACATTTTTGGGTATGCAGTTTTATAGCCCATACAATTTTAAGCTAATGAAGTGCAAGCTTTAAACGCCTAAGAAATTCCGTTCATTAAATTTTTTTTTTGTTGACGAATTTTTAACCTTTCTCCCCTATTCATAAGCATGAATTTCTTATAAAATAAAACGCGAGAGGCCGTTAGCAACAAAATTTCAAAAAATCAACGACAGTTTTTGTAGTTTGCAATAGCTGTATGAAAAAAATCGAAAAAGGTGTCTAAAAAAAAATTCTAAATAGTCAACGGGATTTTTCAGCCGAATGAAACTTTGATACACTTTGTTAGACTATAATTGTATGGGCTATAAAACTGCATATCCAAAAATTTTCATAATATTCAGATTAAAAAGTTGAAATTTTGATGAAAATTTGTTGCATTTCCTAAATTTTGTGTAAAGTGTGAAACTGTGATTTATAGGGGTTTGGTTAAAGCTTGGACGGTATTTTTACAGAAAAATTACAAAAAAAAAAATAGCACGAGGAACATTACGAAGACTTAAAAAAATTAACATGTGGCCATTTGTTTGACTCACTGTATATATATTTGTATAGATATTCTTATACTACAAGTATACAGTTTAAGTGTTTGATGATTTTGTATAAATTGCTCAGAAAATATAAATTTCATATATATACATGGGTCTAATATTTACATATATTATGTTAGGCTAATACTTATTTGGTATGTTATAGATGCACCTGAACCGTTTTTGTATTTGTGGTACTTAAAATTTTGTATTACTGATCGATAGTATATGTATTTTACTTATAAATCTTTCTCTTGATACCAAATATTATTATCCATTTAGTAAGAAATAAAAAAGAGATATGTTATTTATAAATTTATACAAGTTTCGGTCAAATTAGGATTAAATGGCTAGAGAAAAGATCACTTAACTGACAAAAGCATAACTAGTCTGTTATAAGAAATTATGCTTCTTATCTCATTAAAATAAGTAAGAGCGTTTCTCTTTGGAAGACAAGGTAATCATTTTGGTGTCACAGTACGAATGGTTGTTTGAGCCATGTGTTATATCTTACATAAATCTATTAAGAGGTGGCCATTGGTATACCCTACCATGACACGACAGCTTGATTGTCGAAAATTATAGAGTTGATTCCTCAGAGGCATCCTGGATGGCTAACATTTTAGTGAGCCTTAAATATGTTTCTAGTCTGATTTCAAGAAAGAAAACTCCTCTTTTGAATCTTTCTTCAAGATAGAAAGCCATCTGTATAAACGTATAGGACATCAGACTAATGGTGAGGTCGCTGAAACAGTCCAATTACTTTGAGATTATAACTTTGGGCTCACAATTTCTTTTATCAAAAGTGATTGTGGATATAAAATAGTTGGGTATCGTAATTGAATCTTCCACTCAGGTATCGATATATAACTACTACTAAAATTTTTCTAGTAAATTTTTTGTTAGTTTCTGCCACTTTCACAGAAGTGTTTTGCTTTCGCTTTACTAGTAAATTTGCTGGCGTAACGAGTTCAGGTAGTTGAGCTGAAATAACTAGAGCTGAGTTGAAATGAGTTGAGTTGATAGGAGAGGAGGTGGGTTGAGGTTAGTTGAGTTGAGTTTAGGTGAAATTTTGTGTTAAAGTTTATTTCTGAGAGAAAAATTAATTCTCAGGAAATCAGTTTTATTTTCAAAAAAAAAAAAATATATAAAAATCATAATTTCGACGAAAAAGATAAAACTAAAAAATAATGTTTATTTCTGATCAAAAAATAAAAAATAAAACTTATAAAATCAGAGACCCAGAATAATATTTCATGATGGAGTTTTAAAAAAGTCATCCAAATTTTCGTAAGAATTATAAGTCTTTTGAGAAAATTTTTAAGGTCATCGATAACTATTATCTTTTCATAATAATTATCAGCGGGATAAATATTTTTCAGTCTTTAAAGACTTTTTTTTTTGAGACTTATATTATAAAAGTTTTTTGATAATAATTATGAGTGCGAAAAAATTTTGTGTATACTCCCGAACGGGTCCCAAACCAAGCAGCAACTTGTCCCAAACTAATCCACAACTAGTCCCGAACTGGGCCTCAACTAAACCCGAAATGGTCTTGAACAAGTCCCGCCTTTTAAGGCTTAAAACATTTTTTCGCGCTCATAATTATTATGAAAAGACTTTTATAATATAAGTCTTAAAATAAAAGTCTTCTATAATATAAGCCTTAAAATAAAAGTCTTTGAAGACTTGCAAATATTTATCTCCTTGATGATTATTATGAAAGGAATTTTATAAGTCCTTGAATAATATTTATAGATGACTCGAAAAATATTTATCTTAATATAATGATTATTGATTGACTTTTATTCTTTTCTATTATAATAGTTATATCTCTGCATAAAATAATGATTATTGTTGATTAAAATAATAACTATTGACAAAATGATCAGTATTCTAGAGAGAAGAAGTGTCACTCGAAAAACTAGTTTTAATTTTTGATAAAAATGCAAAAAACTCATAGTGATTCGGTACTTGGATTCACAGAATGCGCCAGTGCGAAGCCAGCCGACAGTCTAATGAAAAAAAAGTGCGGAAAACTTTCCTAAGTTAATTTTATTTAGGTGGTGTTTTTTAAGTAGTTTATTGTAAGTTTCTTCACTTGTGAGAGACTGTTTTACATCAAGTTTTTGGTTGTCCTTACAATTGGCAACATCTTGGAGATATTTTAAAATTTGTAACTTATCTCATCGCTAATAATTTCGAATGTAAATGTGTTAATCTTCAGCAGATTTACACACACTGATCCACCGAAATTACTCGTGACACCTGTATATGCTTTTAAAAAATTCTGTCCAGTGATTTAGCTCCGGAGAGATACAAATTCGGAACCACCTTAAAGCGTGCTAACATATGTGCATTAGGGCATGCCATTTTTTTTACTATGCGCTTATAGCATAAGATTCTACGTGTAATTCTAAGCAAATTTGCTTAAGGAACCGTCTAAAATCAATTTGGAGTTTGCCAAATTGCGAAAAGAGGTTTAGAAGAAAATGTGAAAATGTTCACTGTTGCGCTCTATGGTAGAAGTTTTAAGGAAAAGATAAGTTCAGAAATGGATTCCTCTTACCAAAAAAAAACCCTTATAGCATGTTTTTATACAAAATTTAAGCACCTCTTTAAGACACTACAGCAAAATGCTAAAAAACCAATTTTCAAAATTTGGCAAACTCCAAATTGATTTTAGACACATGGTTTCTTTAGAAAATTTGCTTAGAATTACAAGTAGAATTCTTCTGTGCCATACGCGCATAGTCGAAAAAGTCTCCCATACAAATTGACCCGCCCTAATGTACATACCTGTATTCACAAATATATATATATATGTTTACATGCATATATATTTATGCCTTTTCTAAGCTCAGTCGTTTACTTAACATCGTTGTGGCGCTTGATTTCATCACCCTGCCTCAGCTCTTAAAACGTATAAAAACTTTGTCTACAACTTTTCTTGCATCCCATCTTGATTTCAACATAAATTCGATTTGTATAACTTTCAAGTGTTTTGATTTGAGTGATTGCTAACCACTTGTGTGTTTATTTGTTTATACATACATATATACATACATGCATGCGTGAGACCATCTTGTGGTCAAGGTAAAAGATATAATCTAATTTTTGAGTAAATAAACGCATCATTGCCTGTGATTCTTTTTTCTCGCTGATACTAAGTAAATGTTTCTGGCTTTTTTCAAGCAGGTTATCTTACTATACTAAATATAATATCGATATATATCTAATTAATATGAAATGATTCTTAAATAAAAAATGTAAAAGGGCAATACCATCAACACTTCCTCAATTGCTTCGCTAAAATTCACGCAATAGGAACGTCAAACATACTTCCAATACCAATCATTTAATTGTCGGCGAAGCTGTCATCAATGCTGCCACATCGCCACAACAGTCACTGTCCAACTCCACCGCGATTTCGCCATTACCAAGCAGCTCCAACGACGTCGCTACAACATCCTCCGCCGCCGCCGCCGTCGCCGCCACCGCCGCCACGGCAAAGGGCGCATGCACATCCGGATCGTGCGGAAAAAGCGCACGCAAATCGGCCACCGGCGCACACAAGAACAATTCGGACATTCGCTTGTATTTAGGCGTATCCTTGAGGGCGTGCCGCCGATTGCGTACCAGTGGCGCAGAGATGTGCGAGAAGCGCGGCGTCGGTACGCGCACCCGAAAACCACAATTAGCCATATACGAGTAGAGTTTGGGGTTGTTATAGACGAGCGAGGGTGGCGGATGCCAAGTCTTCAAGTATTCATGATAACTACGCATGCTCACGCCACTGAGGCTGGACATGCATGGCAAAGTGCCACCAATGTCATTGGCGGCTGTGGTGGATGGTGGTGTGGTTAGAGGTGATGCGGCAAATAGGCTGGGTACAATAATTGTTGTTGCTGCGCTGGTGGAGGCAGTGGTTGGCGTCAAGCTTCTGATGACTGGAATTGTACTGATAAAGGATGTTGTTGCGGTTGAGCTGGAGTATGTTAGTGTTTTTGTTGTTGCCGCTGCCGCTGCTGTTGTCATAATATTGCTTGCAGTATCATCCATTTGGGAGCGTTGAATGAAAACAGCTTCTGTTTTGATTTTCAGCTCATCAGGCAAGCTGTTGCTGTGCACAGTGTCTGCATTTATGTTGCCTTCATCGGCAGTGCCGGCCGTTGTTTTGGTTTTTATGTAATTGTGGTCTATTATATTGGCGGGCGCTATACAGCGTGTAGGCGTTTCAGCTCTGGGTACTTCCAATTCGTGAAATATGAACGAGTAAATGCCATCGCGTCGCTCTAGTTCGTTCAGCATTAACTCATCGGTCGAAAGATTGATTTCGATGAAGTCTTTAGCGATAGCGGTCATCTAGTCAAAAGAAAGAGAAGTTTGAGTCAACGTACTTACTTAGGTATTGTTGTTAGAGGAAAGGAAAAATATTAAATAAGATCAGAAGTGTGAAGCTTTTAGCCTTTCAATAATTTTCTGACGAAGGCTAGCAATTTAGAGGGAACGAAAAAGGGATTGCAAAATGCGAAATAAATTTTGTATGTTGTAAAAAAAGAATTCAATTCATTCAAATCAATTGGAGGATATAGGATATTATATGTATCTATGTATATTAGGGCGGCTAAATTTATATGGGAGATTTCTTTGAATATGCACGTGTAGCACAGAAGGATTCTACGTGGAATTCTAAGCAAATTTACCGAAAAATCCTTGGGTCTAAAATCAATTTGTACTGGCCAAATTGCGAAAATAGATTTCTTAGCATTTTGCAGTAGTGCGTTAAGAAGTACCAAAATTTTGTAAAAAAAATATAGCATAATGGGTTTTCATATGAAGATTTGATGTCTGCACTTATCTTTTTCTTAAAATCTGCACCAGAGGGCGCAACAGTGAAAATCTTCCCTTTCCTTCGAAACCCTTTTTCGCAATTTGGCAAACTCCAAATCAAATTTAGACCCATGGTTTCTTCAGAGAATTTGCTTATAACTACACGCAGAATCCTCCTATGCTTTACGCTCATAGTAAAAAAAATTTACCCGCGCTAATGTAAACACGTATAAAAAATGTTAAATCCATTTGTTTGTCAGGTAAAAAAAATCGAAAATGACCTAACCGATCTGATTTTTCTTTTATTTATTTGTTTTTTTTTGATATTTTCACTATAATACCCGAATGATTTGAAAATACACCATTTTACAGAGTTGCCACCAGTTTGAAATTTTCAATTTGCGTTGCCATATATTTGAGAAATGAAATTTAATTGATAAATTAAAATTCTGTTACGGGCATCAAACCTAAGTGCTTTAAGAGGGTTTTTTAATCAAACATATTTTTGTGAAGGGTTGCCACCTGTTAGAAAAATTAAATTTAATATAACTTAATAAGATAAATGAAATATAACAATATGGGTATTAAACTAAACGGGGTTTAAACAAGTTTGCAGTCGAAAAAATTTTGGGCCAGATTGCCACCTAATTAAAAAATATACCTAATTTAATTCAATTGATAAGATTAATAGGAGAATATGGCTATAAAACTAAACTCGTTAAAGAAAGTTTGCAGTTGAAAATACTTTTCAGCAAGATTGCCATCTAATTGAAAATTTTTATCTAATTAAATTGATAAGATAAATTAAATATAAGAATATGAGTATCAAGCTAAAGATGTTTAAGAAGACTTACATCTGAAAAAAATGTTTGAGGAGGGTTGCCAACTGTTAAACAACTTTTATTTAATTCAAGTTATGAGATAAATTAAATTTAGGTATCAAACAAAAGAGATTAAAGAAGGTTTAAAAATGTTTCAGCGTTACCACCTATTCAACATTGATAAGATAAATTAAATAGAACAATAAGGGTACCAAACTGAAGAGGCCTAAAAAATTTTGCTGTCGAAAATATTTTTGAAGCGGGTTACCACCTATTTGAAAAATTTTGTTACATTAAATTGCTAAGATAAACTAAATATTTTAATAGGAGTGTAAAACGAAAGACATTTGAGAGATCTTTGATTAAGAAGTATTTTCTACTTTCTGTATAGGAAAATCCAATATTTGTCGTTTTTTGTAATTGTGCGCAAAAAATATTCAAAGGCCGTACTTATATGTATGTATTTATCTTCCATTAAAAGCTGGAATCATACCTTCTTGAAATTTTAAAAAATCTTAAGAACTGCATCAGAGATTTTCTGTTTGGTCAGCTTCGGCCTGAATTAGACCCTCAATAAAGGCATTTTCAGTAGGCCCCTCTTGCAAATTAATTTGAATTGTAAAAAATAAGTACCTGAGTGTCAGCATCTGAAACAAGCGCTTCTTCGGGAATGGGCCGAAATGAGCCGTCTGCAAGTGGTTCTCCAGTATTTCGGCCGATTCTCGGAGAAGCGCTTGTTTGAGATGCTGACGCTCTGGTACTTATTTTTTTAAAGTCAAATTTACTTTTCAGAGCGGGTTGTTGAAAATTCGAACTTACGAACAGCTACCAGAAAGCAGACGCCATTGCGAACACTACAAATCCTACCCGCTTTAACAGACTAAAATGCGATCTGGGATCCTGGGAAAAGAACATCCTCCCACAGTAATTTTGTTGTACATTTGCATTAGCTGTGGTATTGTAAGCTCACCGCAATTGCTTATTGGAGCAGTAAAATAGAGATCAATCAATAAACTATCAAACCAATTTGCGCTATCAATTCTAACATTTAAATTCAAGCATGGAAGTTTTTTTCCCACTATTACAATTGGCTTAATTTGAGTTTATTGTTTCTCTTCCACTTTTTAATAAAATAAAATAAAAAAAATTAAATACACTTACAAACCGTTAGTTACAAGCACTCACATGTAATCCTTTAAAAGTCAAAATGATTTCCACTGAATATTGATTTTTATTTAAATTTATTTATGATTTTTTTTTGCCTGTAATAATCTCGTTCGAGCTCAATGCGTGGCCACAGCTGAAATGCTTCTAAATACAGCAGCAAGCTCGTTCGGCATTACGCTGCCAAATACTTGCGCTACTCATATCAATTGTTTTTATTTATTTTCACCAGAATTTTGCAAATTTTTTTAAGCGCTGTATTTTTTGTATGACAATTGCCTGTCTATTGTGTCATTGAGCATACTTTCCTGCGCGTGTATGTATGTATGTATGTAAATATAAACCAATGTTTACGAATTAAAAGTAAACAATAAAAGTTTATTGCAAAAACAATAGCTTTACCGGTGAAAAGAGCAACAAAAAGATGGCGAAAAACGAGATTCTAAAAAATCTAAATAAATCGCCTTTCATTTGGCAAGCCGCTCACTTTTTGGAGATTTTTATTTGGCACTGTGTAAATACAATTTTTCGCTGATTGATGCGATTTGAAATGATTCCGGCCATTTGTTTTTGCAATTTGGTCAGGCTAGCGAAAATTTGCCTTTATTTCAGGAAATGTGTTTGCTTTCAATCACGGATTGGCTACTGAAATGTGAAAAACTGCAACTGGCTCGCACGTGGATACCTGTTGCAGTGAGCGGCGTCGAGTGGGCAGTAAGTGGGTATTAGAAATTTGCTAGTGCGATATTCGGTAAAAATGGATGAATGCGCCCCGTATATCTGCTTCACACTTGACTTGGAATCGTATACTAGAATTTTTGTATTACTTATTTAGTTATTTCAGTGTACGGAAAACTCAAGTTAAGTGAACTGTGAATTGCATTCATTCAGTAAATGGCTATGAAATGTTTGAAAATATGCGATTTTTAAAACTAAATATGTAATGGCATTGAATCTGTAAAAACCGGATGAACGGAGCCAAAACTCAAGCTATTCTGAGACCCTTAGAGGTTTTCTAAAGACGGTTTAGCTTTTATACTACCTTGTAGAAAGCCTATTGCGTAGTCTACTTCAAGCCAGAGTTGCTCCTTGGGGACTGCACGGGGGAGAGGACAAGTACGTGACNTACTCCATAAAGTTGTCTTGAGAATATTATGTTTAATATACATATACCCCTTTCGGGCTGAAATTCATCTACATATTTCCGATCAAGGAATTTTGATCTAAAAAGAAAAAAAATTGCCAAAAGCAATAGCCTAATCCATCACAACTTTCACTAATTCAAGAATAGCATTGGGAAAAATAGCAATAAATAAATAAGAATAAAACATAAAGTTAGTGTAAGCAACATGGCTTAATATTAAGAACACGTATTTGGTGGCATCTTGACAACCTGAATTAATGTTACGTTCATTGTCTATGTCATCAATAGAATTAGCTTTATTTATTGCAAATGATATATGTATGTATACATTCATTGATGTAAATTAGCGGTTCTTTTCATTTTGATTGCTTTTCTTGTGAATTCATGGCGTTTTTATTACCTAACACGCACTTCGAGGACACCACATAAATGTGGTGAAGTGTCACATATTTGTAAACATATATACACTAGGCGACAAATGAAAGTGTACACCTTGTTTTAATATAATATTCACAGTTGTTTTCATTTAAATTTTTTTGCATTAACTATTTATGAAAATATAGCTCATTCTGTAATATAAATCAAAGCTTCACACTTTATATAAAGTTCGCAAAAATTCAAAAAATTTTCATAATAAATTTCAGCTTTTTATTCAGAATCTCTACAAATTTTTGAGTATGCAGTTTTGTAGCCCATTAAATTTTAGTCTAATGAAGTGCAAGTTTCAAACGTGGTGACGGATTTTTGACCTTTTTCCATATAAGCATGAATTTCAAAAATTCAACGTTTTTGCAAATTGCGCTTGTTATATATATAAAACACAAAAAGCAGTATCAAAAAAAAAAATTCTCAAAAATCAACGCTATTTTTAAGCCGGTTGAAATTTGGCCTTCATTAGACTAAAATTGAATAGGCTACACAACTGCATACTCGAAAAATTTCTGGAGATTTTGAACAAAAAGTTGAACTTTTGTATGGAAATTTTTTGAATTTTTATGAAGTTTAAATAAAGTGTGAAGCTTTGTTTATATTACAGAATGAATTATATTTTCATAAAAAATTATTAAAAAAAAAAAAAAAGTCATGAAAATAGCTTTGAGTATTATATTAAAACAAGGCGTACACTTTCATATGTCGCCTAGTGTAAGTACGTATGTATGTGTATGTAATATTTTCGTACATTTATCACACTTCGGCTCAACTCAGCGTTGGCGGCAATGCAGGGCGCATTCAGGCTTCTTTGATGATTATTTGAATCATTAACACTTTTTTGTTGGCCAACAACGCGACAGAGGTGTGAATCCGGAGGTGAGTGGCTGTCGACAATGGCTGTTCAACTTTGGAAGTTTTGTTTTTATGCCGTCGAAAAACAGATAAACAAAAGAAGTTTCATGCTCACACTCAAGGTCTGGGTTGCTAAAAAGCTCGGCAGCTTTCTAACGCAAGGCACACCGGCGCGTTTATGCCATTATCTTCAAAAGTTTTTCCTTATGCTTCTTAGCGTTTTACAGCAATCTTAATAAAGTTTGTCAGCCATTGACATTCGGTGTGTGTTAATCAAGCATCGAAGTGTTTCTATCTATATACACATGTACATGCATACACACCTTTTGCAGGTAGGTCTCAATGGTGCTATGATGATTTTTCTGGCAGAACTTCTGCGACGCTCAAACTGCTTCTTCCACCAACTATTCTAGTACCTTTGAGTTTGCTGCTAGAACGCTAACTTTGCTTGATTTTCAAAAATATTTTAACTTCATAGCTGCTTTCTTCCCCTGCCCCTCCCGTGCGTATGTATTTCACCATTAGTCGATTTTCCGCTTTGGTAAACGCTTGTTGTTTTTCTAATCTGATTTTGTTTTTGTCGCTTCAGCTGCCTTGTGGCTTCGCGTCGTCTTTCTTTACCGCCTGACACTGACCCACATCCACTTCACTTTCACTTTGTCTTTCTCGTTGGTTCTTATACTTTTGGTTGTGTAGGTTTTGTATGTACATATTTCTACTTTCACTTTCATTGCCATTAGACGACAGTTTGCGCCATAAAATCGCTTTTTAGATGCGCAAAGTTTTTGGCCCGCGAATACGATTCACGATTATTCATTTTGATAGCGAAATTCTTTGAGGTTGTAGATAATGGAAGTTAGCACAAGTGCGAGTGGTAAATAGTCAACGCTATTGAAAATGAGAAAATCTGTTGCCACTAATGTACAAACAAGTGTAATTTTCGTTCGGATGAAACAAAATATTTATTTATGCAATAAAACTGATTAAATTTGTTGCTTTTCTTATTTTTTTCTAGCCTAATAACAATTTGTATTCAACAATTTGTTGGAGCCTGCGTGCGTTTTTAGTGAAAAAATTGTGTAGTAAAGCAATAACAATTACAGAGGGTCAAAGTTGTAGCTACTAGTTCGGAGATCACCACTTCTCCTCATCAGACTTTTTCACCGAGTTCACTGGGATTTGAACCAGCAACTCCGGTTAACAAAACCAGTGGTGTACCCACTGAGCTAAGTTTGCCGTCCACATTCTTCATTTGTCCCATCTACAATTATTGTTGCTTCCAAAAACGGCCTCAAGCTCAATAAAAGTGTTGAACATACAAGTAGTTTGTAATTTCTTAATCCCGGAGAGCTAATCCTGAGAGAATACTCGGGGACATTTGTAGACTTTCTCCCATTTTGCATTGCGACCAGTGAAACTATCTCTTCGATATGGGATCGCTTTGGCTGTCTACTTTCTGATGTTCCTACACCATGTCTCATAGCTCTTATTTTCGATTTGCCGCGCATCTCAATCTCTTCTAAATTGGGAAGGATTTCGCGGTGCTTTCCTACAAAAGTTTTTCTGCTGATTTTAAGTTAAACATTCTGAGTGGTCGGTTTGAATATGGTGAGTCAAGTTTCGCTTTTCTTTTGCTGATTACCGTTTTACCCAGGTTTATGGAAATATCCCAAATTGGCGGGAGGTATTGTACGTGTTAATTAGTATTTGAGAGTATTAGGTGGCGGCTATTTACAAGAATCCTTTTGGTACCCCACCAGGCGCCAGTGATATGGTGGCATTTAATTTGTTGGTTGAAGGCATGAACTTCTTGGTTAGAGTCGTTAGTTTTCTGAGGAACGTAGTTCGTTTCACTTTTCCAGATATGTTGGAGCTACGACTAGAGTTACGATAAGAGCTGTGATAATAGCCGAGACAATTGATATTGTGCTATTTTACAGGACTGCTTTACTAGAAGTCTCAAGATCGGATCTTTTTTTTATCGATGGAAAGGTGGTGCGATGTTAGAAATGGGTCTGGTCAAGTTATAGTAGCCGGCCATATGTGCGGTTTATTTTGAAAGTGGCGTAAGTCCTTACATCTCGTTTGAGTTCAGTGATAATTTGATTGCTATCCGTTCCACTTCATCAGCCAAAGGTAACACGTTTCGTCATTAGTTTGTGACGGTAGAATGATTTACATATGCATTCAGTTAGAAGTAGCCAACCATTTAAGTACAAGAGCTGCAAATGACTAATGGATTTTTCCAAATAAACAGCTCATATTTGGTTATCCTTTTATGGCACATGCCAAACTATAATCCATTTCTTTAAGGCAATCGTGGCTACAAATAGCTTAATGTACGAATTTAAAAAGCCTTCAATTACCGCTTAAACATTACCGCATTAATTGTTGATGGTTATTTAACCGTTTTGCCATTGCTACATGTGGCTTAAATAATACTTAACCGCTAATGCGTGTTAATTACAAATTTGCAAATCGAAAAGTGATTTGCACAGAGCAACTGTCAGTAATTTGCTTCAATAGACATACAGTGAGGTGTAAAAGTACACATTCCGGCTTCACATAATTATACACTTGCATGTGTGGGTAATTAGATAGATAAACGCATTCAGGTGTAGGAAAATTAAGGACTAACTTAAGTATATACCTTTGCGAATTTATAGACATTTTCCGCCTGATTTCGTAGATAATTATGAGTACCTAAATTGTGGCATACGTTTACTAACGTTATAGGCCATAACCTCAGCCCACTTAGCACTAAACGCAACCAAGATTTTTATGGCATTTTACTCTTCTCCACTTAACCATATCTACGGCTTTAATGTCATTTTGAATGCATTGCTTAACATCGCCGAAATTCCGTCTTTCCACATTAGAGCGAAAATGTGAAAACTTTGTGTGTACTCTTCCGCATCCTTCCGTCGTTCATAATTAAAGCATTAAATTTGATTGCGTTTGTTTATGAACTTACGCACTTTAGTAGCCGTACAATACATAAAAAGTAGGGTATTAGATTATTCGTCTTTTTTCCAAAACCGATTTTCGAGTTATTCGAAAAATTGTATTTTGAAAAAAAAAAACCGTTTGCCAATTTTGAAATTAAGAAAATACCGCATAAACCGGTTTTATTTTACAAAGCTTTTATGCAGTGAAAATGCTTACCTTGGTATGAAGTCATGACCAAAAAATACAATAAAACTATTAACAGTAAAGACAGCTTTTATTAAGAAAATAGCAAAGCAAAATAAGTACAAATTATTTTGTATGAAAATTAAAACAAATAAAAATCAGTAAAAAAATGCACGCCTGGACTTTTTTTTTTAATATTATATTACATTTTTTCTGCCTTTTTCGGTTTTGAGTAGTGCTCTTGCCGCCGTAGCCGAGTACTTAGAGATGCCTACTGCCACTCGGGAGATCCCTGGTTCAATTTCTGGATCCGGCAACATCAGCAGCAGTTTTTTCAAGCGGATTTCGGCCCTCGGTAGACAATGGCAACCCTCTAAGTGTACTTCTGCCTGAAAAAAGCAGAACACGAATGCGAAGAGAAGCTCCGCCAAACACGTAAAAAGCTTTGAAGCGCCAATCATTCGTTTATTGGAATCCAATATTTTCCTTGAACTGCAGAACTTCTGAAAACCTAAAAGATTTATTCAGAAGTCAAGATTTGGATAAAATTAAAAAAAAAAACGGTTTATTTGAACAAAAATTCCGGTTTATACGATATTCGAAAAGTCAAGATTTCCAAAAAAAACGGTGCAAACCAGTTTGGGAAAACCGAGTCAATCACCCTAATATCAACATACATATATGTGCATGTGCATAAAGATATACTATTAACTTTATCTTTCACAGAAGCTGGATTTTTATGTTGACTTGAATGATTTTTTGATGAGTTCACCACACCAAATGCGTTCAAGCTTTATTTATTTTTATTTTTTATTTTTTTTTTTGGCGAAGCTAACAGTAATTAAATACGGGTGTCTGATATGCACATTTTGCTAATTTATAATCATTTTCGTACTTATTTCTACATCGAATACCTCGTTGAGTACTCATTACGACTTCGTAGTAGCAGAGCTTTTATATCCTACAACAAAAAAGGAAGGAAATTAAAGGGACTTGGCTTACGGGCATACGAAAAAGAATTCAACAGCCTCCCGAAAGCTCTATCATATCATCATAGGAACACTAAGGACACCCGAAAAGATCACTTGTTACCTGAGCTCAGCCAGAATTGAGATGGGTTGTCTTCACTTTAAGCGCATAACTGATAACGTCTACCATTGGCTCCCTCAGTCTATAGTATTCTCAAAACTCAATAGAGCATTGCTCTTATTGGGCCACAAATGGACTGAGGCTAAAATCATATTCGCAGCGAAGGCAGGAAGCCCAGAACTTTCTTCTTATTACCTGATCAGCCTGAGCTCTTTTCTTCTAAAATACATGGATTAGTACATCAGGGACATTCCCTCTGAAGGGCAACCAATTTGCACTGAGACTACCATTCATTGTCTCATCTTAATAATTGAAAACGCATAATAGACTACGTCAGAAGTCGCACTGTATATGCCTATGCTTTTTTTGATTTTTTAACTATGTTTTATGATAAATTTATCGATGAAATATTGATATTTTTTTATCGTTTATTAGTTTTTTATATCAGTTTTTAATTTAATTTAATTTTAGTTTGTTTTTGTTTGTTGTGAATTCGTCGGAATATTTCTTTTTTGTATGTATGTTAACCGGTTTTTATAATTATTATTATTTTTTTTTAACGGAAAGGTGGTACCTCTCCATACCAAACTAGGGATGCCAAAATATCAGTAAAATTGGGATCCCGGGATTTCGGGATATTTTTTAGGTAATCCCGGGATTCAAATTGAGTCATAAATTTTATGAATATGAGTAAAAATTCAATATCTGAAATCATTTAAACATACCATTAAATAAAACTATTTAAAATTTACGATAAACTGATTGTAAAACTCATATATCGCTAGCTTACAGTGAAAAGTTGCTAACTTCACTTTAAATGATAAATCATATTTTGATATAGGAGGCTAGATAAATTAAAATTGCATCGTTTCGAAAAGGGTAAAGGTGCTTGTTTTATGTTTTCTCGTTTATACTCAATGAAAGGAAAATTTGCTAAGGCCAAAAAAAGCTCCGAAAATTCGATAAGGCCAAAAAAGTTCGAAATCTTTTAATAAATATCGAATCCCTCCGATTCGTATGGAGTTTTGCTTTGCTTTAAACAGGCAAAATGTTGTATTCCAAGTTTTGCGAAATACTTGAAGAAAATGGCTATACGAAGTTTTTCCTCTCCTGTACAATTTTTAAATTGGGACTTAGCAACTTTGCACTCTACGCTAGCGATATTTATTAAATCAGACAAATTTTAAAGTAAAAATTTTTTTAATTGTATTTAAAAAACTATGTGATTGAGGAACGTATACATCACAAATAATAATGTAAATACCAGGTACTTTCGAAGGTGACGATTAATAAAAAAAACATAAAACAAAAATATACAAAAACAATTTCTCTAAACAAGTTTATTCTACTCTATAGAGAAATGGCGAATGGAGATGTTTTTGCCATTTTTTTTTGCAATTTACTAGAAATTTTCAGGGGGTACGAGTCAAACGGATGTCAGAATCGGATTCAACGGGTCGAAATACATGTTGGTAGTTGGGTCTGGTTAAAAACACATACCCCTTTTTTGCCGGTGTTGTTATTATTGCACTTAAAATGTTTTCGCAAGAGCAGCAAAGCATTCAAAACGGAGTCCTCTAAGCTTGACCTGCAGTTTTTAAATACAAAACTTACTGATGAAAAACATATTTCGGCATCAACACTTTTTGGCTGAACTGTCAAAAGGTGGACATTAGCCATTTGAAGATAATGACCCCTATCTCCTCCATTACAAAATATTTGAACTTCTTTTACCAGCACGTCGGTCAAATTATAAGTTTCTCGATTTGAGGAAGTTTTGAGTAGATTGATCTAAAAAATTATCTAACTTTTCCTTAAAACTCTCTGTTTCGTTTACATTAGCGACGCTATGAGTAAATTCATTGAAATCTTCTTCAAAAAAGGCTCAGACTGCAATTTAAAAGTACAGTTTCAAGCTTTTGGTTAATTGCAGCCAAAACGGCATTTTACAAAAATCATACTTCAAAATTCATAAACAAATTCTTAGTATCAATTCGATATTTCAAAATTTTCGGGACGTCAAAAACACCGGGATCCCGGGAATTGGCATCCCTATACCAAACTAAGTTAGGTCCGGCCGTTGGACCATGAAGAAATTAATGGTTCACTAAAATTTTTATATGAGAATTGAACTCGGTTTAGTTTTTTGCTTAAAAATTACTTGTATTTTATTTTGTTTTATTTCGTTTGATTTAATTGTATTTAATTTATTTTTTTCTTTTTGATAATTTCGTACTGATACGTAATAGGCTCTGCATTATTTTTATGCCTTCTTTAAATTAATTTAAAGTTTGCGGTCTCATATTTTTTAGTCGTGGTCATTAGCGGTAATTTTCTGATTAATTTGCCAACAAGTATTCACTTAAACAATATTGTTTTTTTTTTTTTGTTTTTTTAATGGTTTTTCTCTTGCTGCTTTTGTTGCCCTGTTCGTTATGTTTCGTTGTAGTCTCGCCTGCATTTGAGTATAAATAAATTGTTATCTTAAACAAAAGTACAATCAAAAACATAAACAACATTACCCTGCTATACAAAAAAATAAAAAATAATAATATGAAAAGTGAAACTTTCCTACAACGCTTGCTAACCCATCAGCCACCACTCATCTCTTTATAAAATATTTACTTACATTTACTTGAGTACATACATACATACATACATATATTTTGCACAGATTTAAACAAGTAATACAAGTTTTATTTATTCGTACGCAACTGGAGCGCTGCCGGACTGTGGCTAAGTGCTGGCATAATTAAATAAACATACAGACATGTGCATACAAAAATGTATATATTTACATGCTTTTGTCAACACGCATACATATGTATGTCTGTGAATGTGCTTATATTTATATTTATTTTGAAATGTTTGTATACAAGTTAAGGCTAGCGATATGAGTTCGCTATTTCATTCGTATTAAAAAGTACAAAAACTATAGTACAAATATTAAATAAAATTTCTAGTAAAATACCGGCAGTTATGTGCTCTTAGCTGCAGCTGTTGCTGGGTAATTGTTTGTGAATCAGGACGGGCATAAGTTTGTTTCATTGTCGCATGCTTCAGAATTTAGTTGAAGAGTACTTCCGGATTTAGAATTTGTTACCACTGTAGTTCACAGAGATCCGATTATAATGATGATCGCTAAGCATCAGACTTAAATGTTAATAAATAATAGTTGTTAGTTGCTCCCAAGCGCAGCTGAAGTGAAGCTTCTTTCCTTTTTGGTTGTTGTTGTTTCCGACAGGGTGGGTGTATGATGTATTATGGAACGAATTTCCGTCATCCCTTGTCAAATTTGGTTTGGAGACAAGAAATACTGATGGGAAAAATGAAAAGAGAAGCTGTCACGGAAATAATAAACGCGTTGAAGGTCACATTAAAACAAAACTACTTCCGGTTCAACAATAAGATATATAAACAGATTAACGGGTTAGGAATGGGCAATCCGACGTCAGCAATACTCATGGAAGTATTCATGCAAACACTGGAGGAGAAATACATGAAAAACCTATCGACCAACCTAGGAGTAAAATTCTACGCGAGATATGTCGATGATGTAATATGTCTAATAGAGGGAAACAAAGAGAAACAGATACTAGACTATCTCAACAAACAACACCAGAATATAAAATTCACCATGGAAACGGAAGAGGAAAGAAAGATTAACTATCTGGATTTAACAATTAAAATAAACGATACCACGAACAAGATAGAGTTCGAAATATACAGAAAACCAACAGCCACAGACACAATTATACACAATAGCTCAAACCACCCACAGCAACACAAAAATGCAGCATTTAGACAACTAATAACGAGGCTTGAAAGGACCCCTCTAACAGAAGAATGCTACAAGAAGGAACTGGATACAATATATGCCATTGCGGAAAATAACGGATATAGGAGAGGCCTGGTGGAGAAGTTAAGAAAGGACACAAAATCGAAAAAGACTAGCAAAGAGAAAAACAATAAAAAAACTTGGGCAGCTCTAACTTACACAGGAAAGACATCTTACAAACTTGCCAAATTCTTTCATAAGTACGACATTCAGACATCATTTAAAACAAGGAACACAGTGGGAAATATATTGAAAGAGAAAATAAGCGAGGAAGACCCGCTAGATAAACAGGGTGTTTACAAGTTAACCTGTGAGTGCCGACACAGTTACATAGGACAAACAGGGCGAAATATAAGAACAAGGTATCGAGAACACATAAGGGATTATAATAAGAAAAAACGAAAACCAGAGGCTGCAATAGAATCGAACTTCGCGAATCACATGATCAAAAATAAATGCACACCAATGAAGATTGGACAAACAACAGAACTTCTCCGTGTACAACATAAAGGACAAAGATTGAATATATTAGAAAATATGGAAATATATAAACAGAAGACCTTCAAAGGACAAATAATAAATGAGCAAATAAATACTGCATCGGACGTACTGTTTGAACCTCTAAAACTACTGTACAAGAAGAAGAATGACAACAAGAAAATATTAAGGACAGATATGGAAGGGAATACACCGACTGCAAAAACAAAGGGGGTAAAAATCACGGACTTCTACCTGCCGTCAAAAACGAGCCAAAACAATTCATCTACCTATTGAGTACCGCAAACACTGCAAAACTAAAAAGACGTACCTAACAAAAGAAAGAGGTAGTTAACAAGGAGTATAAATACGAGCAACCAACAAAAATTATGCAGAACGAAAAATGACACTGAAGATGGCACAACGCCGAAACCGGTTTGTCTCCAAACCAAATTTGACAAGGGATGACGGAAATTCGTTCCATAATACATCATGAAGCTTCTTTCTCTATTACCCGTAACCCCGCATGGTGTTAAAACAACAAAACTGAATTTAAGATTTTAAACAGGTGGCAACCCTCTTCAAAAACTTAAAAAACAATTTTCAAATGTTAGTCATCCGTGTGACAAAATTTCATCTAAATCCCTCTCATATGGTACGGTTTCCCTAATTTTAAACCAACGCGTACCGATAAAAAATTCTAACTTAAAAATATATACCGCTATTTCACATCTAGAGGCTAAAGATATCCAATTTTTGAAGTCGAAAAGAACACTGCAGATCTGATTACATTAAAAAATAAATAAGAAATAATTACAGCCGCACCATATTTTGACAAGTTTTAACATATTATTTTTGTTGTTATTTAATTTTGGTTTTTTTTTTATAAAAATGTAGTTCATTCTTTAACAAAACCCGTTTAAATCGTAGTTTCAAACTTTGTGCAATATTTAGAAAAAATTCAACAAACTTTCGTAAAAATTTCTAACTTTTTGAATTAGATATCCTAGCAAGATTCTGAGTATGCAGAAAACTATCGTCTCCATTAAAATTTGCAATTGTACCACAACTCTTATATTTGAGCATTTATTTTCTGGAAATTCCATCATAATGGCAGTGACAGCATAAATGTTTAATGGTTGCCAACATTTGGCTAATCTTTCCCGGGAAACAGCTTGACAGCTGTGATGAAAATTTGCTTGACAATCGAACCATTGGAACGCCTTTGGGCGGGCTGACATGCATATGCCTTCAGCAAAGTGAAATAGTATAAAGGCAAATTGTCACATTAGCAAAGGAAAATGCAAAAATATGTACATAAATATATGCGTTTCCAAAAAATATGTAAAAATGTAATTTTAGTTAAACAGTTAGGGAAGCCGGTAAAGCAACAAATACTATAATCTGCAGTATGTAGAAGAGATAGTTTTGCATATATAAATGCTGCCGAAGACAGTATAATGATTACATGTACAGTAATGGCTGCGTTGTTAATTACGTACATCAGAGAACCGTTTGGTACCTCATTTACATACCAGCGTTTGGATTTGAGTTAAGGTGAGAGTAAATAAGAACAAGCTTCTGTATATTTCGCTTTGAGAAAATTATAGGACGGCATCGACGACGGCGAGAATTCAGTTTTCAAAGTTAGTCTGTGGTTCAATCAGAAAGGTTTGGAATGAACAATAACGATGCCTACCTCCCATAAATTGCTCAAAAGCGATATTTTTAGGGCGATTCTGCCTCAGATAGTTGAAAGTCTGTTGTCTTACAAATTGGAAGACAATAGGCTAGATAGTTTGGAAAACTTTGTTTATTCTGGCACCAGAAAGTCTTAAAAAAAAAGTTCCTTGCCAACTTTTATGATGAAAAGTTATTTTGACAGAAAACACTTGTACATATATATTTCATTTTGGAGTCGCAATGGCCGAGTTAGTACCATTAGAGATTATTTATTAATTTTCCTTTTTTCAGTTTAATTTAGTTTTCTTATCCTTAATTAAATTTTCATTTAATTTTTAGATTTGATTGTTTTAAAAAGAAAAAAACTTTTTTAAGAACTTATTTTATTTCTTATTTCTTTAATTAATTAATTTATTTTTAATTATCTTAATTTTTAATTTAATTGTTTTAGAAAGAAGCATATTTTTAATTGCATCTAATTTTTAGAAACTTCGTTTTTCTCCTGTCTTTATTTCTTTCGTTTTTAATTACGTTTTTAGATGTTATTATTTTAAAAAGGAAAAATATTTTTTTTATTTCTTTTAGTTTTGGGAAACTTTTTTATTCTTCTTTGTCAAACTAGTGTTTTTCATTTAAATTTAATTTGCTTTTAATTTTTAGACTTTTATGTTTTAAACGAAAAAAATATTATTTTCTTAATTTCATTTTACTTTTAGGTTTTTTATTTTATTTGTTTATTTTTTAATTTAGTTATTTATTTTTAGTTAATTTTATTTTAAATATTTTGTTAAAAAAAGCATGCAATTAAAATTTAATTTTTAGGAATTTCGTTTTTCTCTTATTTTTGTTTCTTTCGTTTTGTAATTAAATTTTTATTTAATTTTTATTAGAAAAAAAATTTAGTTCATTTAATTTTGGGAAACTTGTTCTTTTCTTCTTTTTAACCGACTTCAAAAAAGGAAGAGGTTATCAATTCATCGGAAAGGTGTGATCAAGGGTGATCTCGTACTAATTTGGTTTGGATCCAATCATTGGGTCATGAAGAAATTAACGATATTATTAAATTTTTATATAGGAATTGGACTCGGTTTGGTTTTGCTTAAAAATTACTTGTTTGAATTAGAGTTTTTTATTTTAATTAAATTTTCTTTCAATTTTTAGACTTTTATGTTTTAAAATAAGAAATATTGCTTTCTGAATTTTATTTATTAGTGCGTTTTCTTAATAATTTTTTTTCTCCTTTTAATTTACCTCCTTAACTTAATTTAATCTTCTTTCAGTTCATTTTACTTTTAGGAACTTATTTTTATTTGTTTTTTTATAAATTCACCTATTTTTCTTCTTTTTTCAATTTAATTTAATTTTCTTTGAATTTTTAGATTTTATTGTCTTAAAAGAAAAATATATTTATTTTTCTCTTATTTAATTTATTTCTTTGTTTAATCAATTTATTTTATTAAATGAATTTTCATTTAATCTTTAAATTTTAGTTTTAAAAATAAATCAATTTTTTAATTCCATTTAAGTATTTATTTTCTTATTTTTATTTTGTTCTTTCCTAAGTTATATTTCCCTCAATTTAATTTAACTTTTAGAAACTTATATTTTTTTCTTGTTATTTCAAAAATTTTTTTTCTTTTCTAGTTTATTATTTTATATTTTATAACTTAAAAGTTTAGATTTTGTTATTTTAAATTTTTTTATTTCATTTTTCATTTTTTTTCAATTTTTTGGAATTAATTTAATTTTTTTGTGTCTAATTGTACAATGTAAGGAAGAATTTCAAGCGAATTTAGCCACCTTTTATTTTCATTGAATGTATTTAAGATTTGTGATATTTTTGTACCCTTACCTTAGAGTTACCTTTCGTAGTGCTAACATAAACGACCTTTGTTTATTGGTCCAAGTGTGTCCTTATCAGGGCATATAAAATGTCGCACAAGAAATGGAAAAGAATTACCTTCTATCAAAATTTCTTAAATCAGTTTGCAGTTCTCAAGAAAAAACTGCTAGAATATTTATTAAGTATATGGCGATATTTTATTGCTAATTCGAAATTGAAGGAATAAAGCAAATATTAAGAAAAAAACTTGAAACTTAAACACATTCGTGAATGCCAGTCGATTCTTTTGCTGTTGAATATTGAATCTAAATAGTACTTAAGCCAGCTTACAATAGCTAGAAACATACAGTCACAACAAGCTTAAGTAAATGCGTACATATGTATGCATTTATGTCTATAAAAGTGATTAACAAATTGGGTCAAAAACATAAAGATACCGATGTAAAGTTTTACGACTTCATTTAAATATGAAGCTTAAATTAGCTTAAGCTGATAAGCTTGAATACTGCCAACCAAAGTCATTTCCTAAGTGAATACATCCTGTGCTATTCAAATTCTACATTTGATAGGCTCAAATCTCGAACGTTGTTACATATGTATGCATACACAAATACAGAGCGAATAAATCGCTGGCAGGTTTCTTAACTTTTGAAATGTTCACATTTTACTGGCTGCTTGCCACATTTAGCTATGAAAGTGCAATTAGGCGCACATATGCCGCCCGGTAAATAGCAGCCATAGACGGCATATAAACACTATTAACTATACATACATACATACTTACAAATATATGCTAAAATTCACAGCAGAAGGAATGGTAAAAATTGGCTTTCCAACTAACTGTCTGACCAAGCTACTACAACTACATACAAATTTTTGGCCAATTCGAAGGCATTTTATCGTATTTTATGAATGTCATTGCCCTGCCGGCGAATTGCCAGTCTAAGGACCCCGGTATGTGTGCTTTGTGTCGCTTGAGATGTGTGGTTTTTGTTGCTATTGCTGCCGCTAGTGGCCACAAATGCTCAAAAGCACCCATTTTGTAGGCCGTTAAAAGCCAAACTAGCAGAGGCAAGAGTTCATTAAAAACTATTGTGGCCAACTTTTATTGACTCTAATTTTGTTTGGCTTCACACGCTGTGGAAGATCAACGAGGAAAATTTCCTAGCAATCAAGCACAGCAGACATAGCAAGTAATGGTTGTTTATTTTATGAATGGAATTTTTTTGGGGCATACATGCATATGTATGTATGTATGTGTGTGTCTCGCCATTGACAAATGTCATTTGCTTATGTAAAGTTACCAAATTCGTTTGAATTCACTATTTTCTTAGGAAGCCTTTTAGTTTGGTTAGCTTGTAATCTCACTGATTTGGCTTATTGTTAACTGTTACCTTATCCTAAGTTGATGATTACTCGTTTTTCTATTAAAAATATGTCTCCATAGTTTCCTCAATACTTGATGTGAAGTTTGTTTTAAAGAAGTGCAAACGGCCCTAAGATCGTAAAACTCGCTCTGTTGGCTGAGGAAGCTTCGAGATACATTTGTGAGAAAATGTCCTGTTTAATGCTTTTTGGCTTCGAGGTGTATTCTCGAAAGAGTACTGACGACTATCGACCACTCAGATATTTAGCCATCTAAGAGGAAGTAGGGGGAGTCTGAAAGCCCCTTAATGACATGGCGTAACAAATGGTGTCGAAGGCCTTTCATAAGTCTAACGCTACTAGGACAGTTCTCTCTTAAATTTTCGTTCGGGTGGTGCTCTGCCCTTAACGGAAGCCAAGTTGATGCGTAGTGGAGGTTTGAATTCAGGTCAAGTACGGGAATATTAAAGCCTGAAGTCTGTACACTATTGGGGAAAGTAGAGTTACGAGAATATAAGATTCCCCTTTGTTGTCTGGTCTTCTGAGTTTTAGCAGTTCGACCACTCTCCGTGATTTCCAAATGTGGCCACCGCCGATCAGAAGTGTGTTAGCATCAACATGCCTGCACCGTCGGAGCCCTTGGCTTTGGAGGCTTTTTGCCTTCGCGAAGCCCACTGTGCATGTCCATATCTTATATCACGATGATCGCAGCTAAAAATATACCCATAACGATTACTTCTTGGATCTTATTGTGGAGTCTGTTGCAGTTGAATTGCAAGAGCTCCGTACGCCTGTAGCGCTTGCGACTGAGGTTGTTGTTGACCGGTGGTGGCAGTTGGTGTCGAAAAAAAATATATTTTTTTCGCCACAAAGTGAGCCAAAATCGCTTCCATGAACTCATTGTCGTCGGCAAATTTCCTTCATCTTAACTCCTGTAAATATGGTAGCAGGTAAAAGTCAATGGGATGACCAGGTCTGAATTGTAGGTAAGGTGAACCAACGATTCGAAGGCATGCCTGTGCACAGCAGCCATTACAACTCTGGCTCTTGTGAACCGGCGCGTTGTCTTGCAAGAGCAACACATCCTAGGTCGATTTTCGTCGACATTTCTTTCTTGAATGCCTCCGTTAATTTTTCCAATATGGTTGCGTCGTATGTTTCGGTTATGGTGATACCCTTTTCTTTATAATCGATAAGCATTATGTCCCTCACAATCGCAAAAACCGTAGGCATAAATTTGTCTGCCGACTCCGATACTTTGAACATCTTTGGGGTTGGTGTGCCCTTTTTATGCCATTGGATGGGCTCATGTTTCATCTACAGTGATAATCTGCTCCAAAATCTGTGCAGGTACATCTCCACACAGCTCAAAAAATTTGAGTAGACGCGTCCACACCCAATGGATCATGTAGGATTTCTAAATGGTAGTATTTGATACTCCAAAGGAAAAACAGTTCCTTCCGACACGCATCTTCCATTACAAGTTCTTAAATTTTTTTCCACGTTGTGGTTGCCTCGATGGGTTGTTCCTTAGCGGGGGTGCTTTGTTTAAACAGGTCGTGCCAATTATCACCATCGACGCTTTCCATTTCATTCAAAATAGTTTGCGAATTTTTTGTTCCTTGCTTGATAAGGAATTATATCACCGCACGGTGTTCGATTTCAGTTTACTTGCTGATTGACTTGTTTTAAAGGCGACTATTCGTAAACGAATGACGCAGTTGAAATATGTCTAAATAATATAATAATGGCGAGTCCCCAATTAGCAGCGCCCCTTCCCATCCTTACATTCCATGAACTTTTGAGACCTCCTCTCGTATTTATGTTTCTGTGTACACATTCCATGCACAGTTATCTCAATGGCCACACAAAAGCAAAGCCATGCACTACCACAGCTGCGGAACCTCTGTATATGGCTGCATATCCGTTAGTTTGAATTACTCAGCCGGCTGGGAAACTTAAGTGAAACTTTGCTTCGGTTTTCATAACTTTTCCTTCCTTTGCTCAAAAATAAATATTAAATGAATTGAGAAATCTCGGTAAGTACATAAGTCAACCACTACAGTTGCCAATCGACCACAACCGCATTTTATTGATTTTCGTTTAAAATTCTTTGAATTTTCTAGCCAACGATACTTTGCTGTTCTTAGCAGCTTGCACTTTTATAAATACAAATAGATATTTTTTAATGCTACTAATGTACGTTCATACCACAAATTCGACAGACATTTAGGAGATTCCATGTGGCAGGGTTCTTACTAACAGAGATTCTTTCAGAAATTCTAGTGGCCATAAAGAAAAGGTGGGTGGAGTTGGTGGTAAAGTAAAACCGGAAGTGTTTATGACTAGAAATCACAATATTGTTGCATAGGTTCACATATTTGTATGTACATACGTAGGTATGTGTGCATATATATAAAAATGCACAGCATGAGTACCATCTTGGGTTTGTTCTTCGTTTTTGGTACTCATGCCTTTTAGTAAGGTAAGGGGTTGTGGTATGTGAAAAAAATTGGTTAGCAGAACTAAATATTTTTACATCAGAAATGTATGGACTAGTGAAAGATAAGCATTTGCATTTCATATTATTAAAACTTTTCATTAAAATGGAATGGAAAATTTTTTCATTTTTTTATTTTATATTATTTAAGTTTTCAAATTAGAAAGTTTTTTATGTCCATCTTGCAGTATTCAGTTAGTCCATAAAAAACACTCAAAAATTGGCAACTGAAAAACTTAGTTTTAAATGCATGTAATTCAGAAATACTTCATATCCCGCATCCACTGCGCGCATTTCAATTGCTGCACATTAAATTTAGTGGAAATTTTTAATTTCTCAATAGTTAGTTCTCCATTATTATATTATTGTTCATCACTTTTTCCACACAGTTAGCGTACGTTTTTCATTTTCATTATTGATTCTGCCATTCCCTTTGCTTGTGCGCTGTGAAGTTTGCGTTTTTCTTGATTGTGGTTTGTGGTTTTCCTTACTGCTTTCTTCACTGAACTTTTCCTTCTTATACATACACATACATATATATTTTTTGCTACTGGAATTCGTAAAGTAGTTTTTCTTGAGTAACTCGCATCTTTTTCTTTATAGCCTCGCTAGCCGCCTATGTGGCTTTGAAAATCAATAAATTTGAGTGCAATCGTAAAATATAAATTGAATCTATAAATGCTTGAAGAGCGAAAAAACTTTGTTTATATCGAGGAGTATAAATATGTATGTGCTTGTCTGGCATACAGCCAAATTCATACAAACATTTAAAAATGAATTGATAAATTGCACACGTGCGCTAAAAAAATATGAATTATTGAATTTATATCGGACTTAGTTACTTATTCTGATAGGCCTCATGTCGTCAGAATTTATAAAGCGCAACGAAATTTGTGGAAATAATTTTCTTTTAATTCATCCATTTTCGTTTGGTCTATGGCTTTTATGTACAAAACACAATATCCGTAAAATGTCCACCTCGACTCTTCTGGCAACACCGGTTGAGTATATATAAATTTTCCTTGACTTTTTGTCATAGTCTTTGCCTATAATTTCCTTCTGCAGTTCTGGAATCCTCGAGAGTTTATTTTCATAGTCCACAATTTTTCCGCAGCGCCAGAGAAAGCATTCCACTGGTGTCAAATTGCGAGATTTCTATAGCAATTTGACCTCAATGTTTCGCAAAATAATGCATAGGCGCCATCGTTTGATACGCAAAAGGAGAGAACTCATTTTCTTCATTGTACTTCGTATAGGAAAACTAAAGGCTCGCGGCGGTCACCCTTACAATTATCCTAGAGGGGTGAGATTCAGGGAGGATCATTACTATACCAAATGCTAAAACTTGAAACTTATTCCGGTTGTATTGCAGGATTGTTTTCTTTATTTGACTTGGTCTGACGTGCATGATGAGTAATTTATAAAGCCTGATTATGGCAACTTAAGTTAACTTAACGGAACATAGAACTTAGAGAATCAAAATGAAACAGATTTCGACGTGGCATTAAGTTCCGTTAAGTTTCGGGTGCTCAGCTATAAGCAACACCCATTTAATAGAATTTTTAAGACAGCGCTGTAAGTTACATTAAGTTGCCATAATCAGACCAATGGGGTGTAGTTTTCGTACGTCGAGAAAGCACTTTACTTCTGAATTGCCTACCTGAATTGTCTACTCAGTCCAAAGTAGCACTTGTTGGCAAGAGTGATTCTGCGTTGCATTTCGTTGCTGATTGTTGTTAATGCTGATTTCCAAGGCGCGAAAGCGCTGACTCTTGGTCTGATGACAGGATATACTTCGTCTTGTCCTCACTTAGCACCTGACCCATTCGCTTTGCCTCCTTATCCAGCCTCGAAAAAAACAGAACAAATAAATTGTTCCTGAGCGGTTCAATTTTGCAGGTCTTATTATCTCCTCAAATATCAGATTAAAGAAATCACACAACATGGAGTCGCCGGGTCTGAAGCTTCGAAGTGGTCCTGAGAGGTCTTTAGAGAATCTGACTGAGGTGGTGGTATAGCTAACGCCAGGCGAGTGCGTATTTAAGCTGAAAAACTATTGTGCTCCCGTCGAAGTTGATCAACCTCAGTCCGTTATCGACAGTTTCGCCTTGGAAGCTGAATTTCCCGAGGGTGGTGCCTTTTCTTGTCCATCCTGGAAAAAAAAGAAAAAATACTGAAAAAGGAGGAGATCGTTACAAAATAATTTTTGTTTGGTATATAGCTGTCCGGTAAATATTTTGGATTTAGCTCTCTGTGTCTCTTCCATGCCTTTCTGCATAACCACCACTAGGAATAGGCGATCTTGGCCGATGCAAGATTTTTTACGACTATTTCCTGTCTGCAATGGTTCCGGTTAAGACTTTTTTTTCGATACAGTAGCTTTGAAGACCGCCTGGCTTTCGCAATAAGTGGAAGTTTGTTGTTGAAAAGAATATTAAAATTCATACTATCCATGTCACCAAGATGTGGCTAATCTATTGCTTGCAGACCAAAAATTTCTGATTGTCACTTTTGTTCTTTTGGCTTTATCTATTATATATTTACATATGTATGTGTGTGTACATAAATTTAAATGAAAGGTTTCGGTTGAAATTTCAACCAACATAAATAAATTTATTTACGGCGTAAACACATATGTAGATACATGCACACATGTGTATGTATTTTTATATAAATACGCGTACTGCTAATCAAAGCATTGCTTCAATTACAATAAAATACATGTACGTAAATCTAAATATACATACATACTCTACAAATGGCACATTTAAATTTATAAACTTTGTGGTTGGAAAAGTCTTAGTATTTCTTAATTGAAAAAGGAAATGAACATCAGCTCGCAGCATGCATGTACATTTTCGTCAACAAATACAATACTTCTTTAGAGGCAAGCAACTTGTTTAGAAATAAGCACTCGTAAATATTGCATACAATAAACTTTTCGACGTAGTAGCTTTTAGAATTGAATTGTTTTGCGATTAAAAACTTTTTACTGCTCATTTAAGTACGAAGTGAGTTTGTTGTGAACAGCAAAGTTTTCCCAGAATTGGCACAAAATGACATGTAAATACAATCTAATGTAAACGATATCTTTACTGTACATTCAACTGTATTTTAAGTTCAAAAGTGTGCACATGCATATGCATGCACATTAGGGTGGTCCAAAACAAGTCAAGTCGGAATTTTAATGCTCTCATACCATTTCTCCGAAAAGTAAATTTTTCCCCATTGAAAATACATGGAAAACTTTGAGCGACCTCTAAAAATTTTTTGATTTCAAAATAAAAAATAAGGTTAAATTTTTTTCGGTATAGAACAATCCTAGGGCGTGAAAGCATACAAATTCTGACTTTACTCTTTCACATGCATTTTTGGACCACCCTAATGCACATATTACTAATATATAATTATATCAATGAACATGTGTGTATTCACTTCAAAGCAGCTGCTTCAGTGGAACATTGGGAAATGGTAAATATTTGATTAGATGATGAGGAATTTTCAAAAGAAAGATATTAAAATTTTCTAACATTTTATCAAGGTATCTATTCAAATCTAAGTACCATACTTTTTGTGAAGAGTTTAGTAACTTTTTTATAATTATTCTTATTGTTTCGTTTACATTTTTATTGCTGCTGCTATTAAGTGGAAAGCTTTGGATCAAACACTGAAACTCATTAAAGTTCTTTGAAAGACTTGATGTGAAAAAGTATGAGAAATAAACTTGATAAATAAAAATAATTAAAATCTGGTTTAGTAAGAAACGGTTAAAAAGAAAAGAAAAAATTGCTATTAGTATATAAGATTATTTTTAGTTCGAGTTCGTTTCAGTATTTCTCACAAAAGTGTCTCTTTGGCTATGTCAGGAAGCCATCTGTACATTCGACTAGTAAACCCACAAAAATTAGCAACGATTCACTTTTCCGTCCATTCCACACAAGCTTAATTTTTATTCTCTTAGAACGCATCTTTTAAATATGTATATATTTTTCCTATTAACTTATTGACTTGTGATTGCAGATGTCTGAAGTACTGGCCTAATTTGTAGGCAGCTCATTTTGCCTACTGCGGATTGTATAGGAGAGCAAATCTTCTATAGAAGTTTCATACCCTTTTGTCAGTTTGTGGCAAGGTCTAAAACTTTCTCCAGCTATCACTTGCCAGGATTGTTATCTGTTAGTTATTCTGAATAAATTGCAACAGGCCTAGTGTGAAGATATGGGATTTTCTTGCTTTAAGTTTCTGTTGAATTAAAAAATGGACAAAGTTTCTTTATGGTTTAAGAATTGAATATAAATATTTGGCTGGACATAAATTTTAGTTTTTTTTTTAAATATTATTAAATATTGCTTCATTAAAAATGAAACGTTATGTTATGTTTTTTTTTTTAACTTGACCTAACAACTAAGAAATTTGGAAAACTTATAATAAACTTTTATTTATATTTTTTTTTGTTTTTTAATGGACATACGTTTTGCATGACTTTTAAAAGAGGCATAATTTTTGCGTCACTTAAAAATTTTATATACATTTTTGGTCATTTAAAGACTAGACATAAAACTGGAATTACAGTTTAGTAATTTAAATAGTGTACATAATTTGTTGGTAATTTCGGAGCTGGGCATAAGTTATTTGTAATTCTAAAAGGACACGTACATTTTATTTCAATATAAACTTTGGTAATTTAAGAACTGGACATAAATTGTGTACCATTTAAAACCTCAAAGAGGGACATACATTTTCGGTATATTAAATAATGAAAATTTATTTGATATTTCGAAATCTGATAATAAATGTAAGGTCATTTAAAAACTTTAAATAAGTTTGTGATCATTTAAAAATGGACTGGGTGTGAATTTTTGGCAATTAAAAAACTGCACATAAAATTTGGGAATTTAAAATCTGAACTTAAATGTGTGGTCGTTTTAAAAAGGCACATAAATTTTGGGTAATTTAAAAATTGGACGTAAATTTTTGTTGATACCAAAAAGGTGGAATAAATTCTATGTCTATAAGAAGCGGAGACCTTATATAAATTTGGGCACTAGAAAGCAGATAACGGTCAATGAATTATCAAAAAACAACGAGCTAAAAAAATGTTGTCCAATTTTCAACTGAAAAACAATCTGTGTGCAGTTTTCAAATAACTTAAGTTGTTTAGTTTTTACTTTCAAGCATTCATTTATGTAATTATTAAATGAACAGTTTAGATATGTCAAAATGAATATACGTTATTGGCGGAACTGAAAAATCCTTTGAAGGCCCTGTTGACAGTAAATCAAAAAGTTAGTCTGATGCAGTAATTTATTTAAGTCGAAAAATAAACCCATAAAGAGCGACGTGGCGTATGAGTGACATTTACTAAAATTTTGAAAACTAAATTATACACTGTGGCTAACACAATAGATACGACTACCTCTCTACTTTTCGACAGTTTATTAATGATGTGCTTTGAATTTTCGCAATAAATCATTTGCATGCGGTACTGTGTGCATCGAGACTTCCTCCTACGTTTAGTTATTGTTTGGAAAATTGTCTAAAAGTATGTTAAACATCTTAAATAACAACCGCAAGAGCTACTTAACGCACTTCCTTCCATTTTAAGCGCTGGACTTGCGCTACTCAATGCCAAACGGCTTGACACATCCACCAATGTTGCTTTTGTTGTGGTTGTTTTATTCGCAATTGTGTCATTGTATGTAAATATGGTGACACTTAAGCGCATTACATGAAACATGAAACACAATAAAAGTTAAAATAACAACAATGCTTGTTTCCGGTTTCCTGGTACTGTCGCAGCTGATTCGCCTGCTTTCAGCTTGTCGCTGATGTCTGTATGTACATCATCCTCATACTTTGACGTAAACTGCAAACGCTATGGTCGCATTTAGCATGCAAATTCAAAGGAAAAACACAAAAACTTCGGCATTTATGCAAAATACTTGAGGAAAGGTAACACACAGCAAAGAAGAAATAAAGGCAAGTAAAATAAGCACAAATAAAAATTAATAAAAAGCTTGCGGAACGTGCTGAAATGAAAAATGATGGAGTAGTTGTAGTTTACAGCTATTTAAAAAAAAAAATATTTGTGTTCATAGATAAAGGTTAAGTTAAAAATGATTAGACTGGAAGTAATATAAGCTACTATTGGAACGTAGGCTTGATGTTCAAGAAAATAGTTCGCAGAAGACTCCGGAGCCCATAAACTGTAGCACCATAGAAAAGTTTTGAATAAATTCTGCCTTTTGCTGACCAGTAAATCTTGGGTTAATCTCACCACTTAATTAATTAATTAATTAATTAGTTAATTAATTAATCTCAACGGCTTTTTACCCTCCATTCCCGCCCAACCGACACGACGTACGGAACCGTTTTTTTTTTTTTTTTTTTTTTTT
>NW_016159894.1:909-3591 GCF_001687245.7 Rhagoletis zephyria | reverse complement strand
GCCCGTTCTTTTATACAGTTTAAAAGAGTGCGACTTTTTATTTTTCAATTTTTTAAGCTCTTTAGTGAACCATAATTGTATTGGTTCTTCATGAACAATATTACGTATTGGCACATACTTTCGAAACAAATTGAAAACAGTATCATTACTTACTTACAGCGATAAACATAACCTTGTTGAGGCCGTGTAATTTTTTCAGATTTAATTTTCAAGCTGTTCCGAAAAAATGCAAAATCAAATTTCCAAGAAAATCTCTTTGAAGCTAAGTCATAAATACGCTTTCCCAAAAACTTGTTCGCCGGATGGGACGAAAGCCATCCAGTAAGCTCGCGCCGTAACAAGATTCACAAAAGATTAGATGACCACAGGAATTAAATCTGATTTCGTAAAAAATTGTTTCACAATTGAAACAGATTCTCACTTCTCAGATGTGTATGATCTAGAATTTTTCGAGGAAAATTTGAGCAAGTCATCATCCATTTCAGTCATAATTACAACTTCTTCCTCGTATTCTCATGAAGTTCTCTTTCGATTGCCTACTCCGAGGCCAATTTCGCTATCTGCGACAGAACCTTTTGAAGGTTAAACCAATCCAAAGAACTTGTAAGTTTGATAGCCCATGTCTAAAACTCCAAGTCAGCATTATTTTTAAATTGACCTAAACAGAGAGAACCAGAAGTAAATTTGTATCTCCATCATAGGGAGGCCAAAACAGAGCCAGGACGTCACCCCAATCGAAAATGTATGGACGCTAATTAAGCCTTAATTTAGAGGCGCGGAAGTAAAGAATACTTGGCAGATAATCCTTATTTTCAAATTAATTGAAGGGGCATAGATAGTAATTTAGCTCTTGCCAGTTTGTACAGTACATTCGGTACAAAAACACCATTCTTGGTGCATTTAATACAAAAAAAAAGAATCAAGGATCGTCTTCTCCCTTGCAAAGTTCTGGCCAGGGGCCGAACATAACCGTTATTGATGAAAACTGTCATTGAAAAATCCACTATGAAGAAAGTTTTCCACCAATAAGTGATACCTGTACTCGATTTCTTTGTTCACCAAGAATCTGATTTCAAAATAAATTTTTATTTGTAATTTTTATGCAAAACTAAAAAAATTACAATTACTTTTGATCTTAATTTTATAAATCCAAAATAACAATTATTTTTTATTTTTATATTAAACGTCTTAGGCAACAGTTATTTAAAACTTTTATTTATAAAAGTCATCAATAAAAATCAGCCAGTGACTTTTATTCTTAAAAGTCATCAATATAAATCCATCACTGACTTTTATCTTTTAAATCATAGGTATAAAAGTCATTATAATTTTTTGCAGTTAAGAAGGCGACTTATACAAATGACTTTTATAAGTATGATTTAAAAAAAAATAAAAGTCACTGACTGATTTTTGTTGATGACTTTTATTAATAAGACTTCAATAACTTTTATCTAAGACATATAATATAAAAATCAAAAATAACTGTTATTGGCAGATTATTTATATAAAAATCAAATATAACTGATTTTTTTGATTTATGAAATAAAAAATAAGTAAGTAACTGTTGTTTAAGGAGCAATTAAATAAAAACCAAAAAATAATTGTTAAAGAGCGATATTTATAATAAAAGTGGTAACTGTTAGGGTCCATGGTTCTGGCAGTTATACCAAACAATTGCACAGTCGCTAGAGAAAAAGACTTTGCCTAAATTAGTTTTTTATTCTTTGTCAGCCATCATTCACATCGAACTGTCTCACAAAAGGAAATGAATTAATAGAGATTATTAAGACTTGCCTACAGAGTTCAAAGTATCACTTTTTGCCATGCGTTATTCTTCCTCGGCAGTTAGTAAAGAAAGTTCTTTGCACTTTTGATGTTACAAGCTGCCAACAATGACAAGCCCAAACAATAAGTGGGTGCCTTCTCTTTTCCTGTTTTTTTTACTGGTGACATGCAATGAAATTAGAGGAATGCGCAACCCTGAAAGTAAAAATGATTCATCAACACGTTCAAAAAGATTTACTGAAAAGTTGATGGAAATGATTAAAAATCTCACTTCAAAAGTTTGATGCACGAAGGCTCGAAGGGCTGGGAAAAGTTCACTTATTGGGGTAACTTTTTATTTTAATCCCTAACTAGGTTTTAAAATAAGCAATATTAAGATTAAAATATAGTTTTGGGCCTAGAAGTTCCCAAAAATTTTTTCATACAATCTCGAAGAGTCCTGATAAAATACTAAAAAAATCCAAAAAGATAACACACCAAGAATCTTGAAAAGTACCGAAATAAGCAAGAAAAGTAAAGCAACAGGAATGCCGAAACATTTTGAAAAATGCTGAAAAATCTAGAAAGACTCCAAAACATGCCTAAAATAAATCAAAGATAATCTCTAAAAGTACCGAACAAATAGCGAACAGTTTCGAAAAATTCCTGAACAAATCTTGAAGGGTCTGGAAAACGTCTAGATGGGTACATGTGCTGGTCGATGGTGGCGAACGGAAAATGTATGGGAGTTTATGTACCCAAACGTACCTACCCTTTGTTTAAAGTCTGAATTTTTATACCCGAGCGCACTTGTGCACAAGGGTATTATAACTTTGTTCACATAACGGTTGTTTGTAACAGGCAAAACGAATCGAGATAGATATAGACAAATGTATACATAAATGATCAGAATGAAAA
>NW_016159894.1:0-813 GCF_001687245.7 Rhagoletis zephyria | reverse complement strand
TAAATTTCAGAAATGCTTGAAATTTCAATATGTCGAAATTTAAGGACGCTAATTTACTTAAAATGTATACACCCCGGCTTATCATGTAGCGGTAGCTTTCGGCAAGGTGGAAAACATATCTTTAATACTTGCGCCGGGTATTTAATGTTCGGCTCCGCCCGAACTTAGACTTTCTTACTTGTTCTTAATTTTGTTTTACTGTTTTATTTTTATCTCTACCGGAGGAAGCGTTTAGGCTACAGAAAACACTTCTTCCACTTCTATGAAATATCTCAATCCAGCAGTGGGATTCCAGAAATCGCAGCCATGAATTCGCGCTTATATCACTTAAAATCTCTAAATGAATAAAGCTTGTGTCCAACAATATAAAACGTCTCCAGGGACACATAACGAATCCGTAATGCCTACCTATTCGGATTTCGAGTTGCATATTTTTAGGAGAATTTCAGCGATTGAAATTTAGCGTAGCGATTTCTAAAATCCAACTGCACATAAAGCAATACAAAAAAGGAACAGTCCAGCGCCTTCGTCTTGGTCTGCAGGCTGTATCGGAGATATTTAAACGTAGAATACGTGGTATGGTTAAGAGCATATCCAAGTCAAAAACGAAATCACACACTAAGAATAGAAACAGATCCACATTAACTGCAATCAACATATGTACGTATGTATGTATTGACATATGTACACACGCTGCGATTAGGTTATAAATAGCGCGCCTCTGTTTATCAAAAGCCGCATTACATACGCATACATACTTTTTGTCTCCTTCCCACACTTCCAACATATGCACGTGTTTGCAAAATGATGACG
>NW_016159893.1:0-74703 GCF_001687245.7 Rhagoletis zephyria | reverse complement strand
CAGAATGCACCAGCACACTTTGCATTTGCACGCTCCAGGAATCATAATTTGTGTCATCCAGTTTTTCAATTTGATAAAGAGACGAACTCATTTTTTATTTTTTTTATTTATTGTTCTTACTGCACTTCGACCAATGAGGCTGGGCCCATAACCTCTTGATACTTATCCAGTTATTAAAGTATCCACAGTAAAACTCGGGACCGAACTGTCTTCAATGACGTTTATTCAGGAACTAAAAACTAGTTTAACATATGTACAGCAAAAGTTATGGGAAGAGAGTAACTGCTTTAAAATGTATATACATAGTTGCAGTTATACTTGTATACGAAATAATTGCGTTGGAGCTACACATGCCAGACAAACTTCCAACACTTTTAAGCGACCACGACTTTTCATGCTGTTGCGGTGTGAGCGTTGAAACTCATAACGTCCAAAAGGCTCGGTGTGGAGTTCTCATCTAAGTTCGGTTAATTTCAGAGCTAATTGCCCTGCCAGAAGCGGTGCTGGAATCCACACTTTAATAATTGCGAATTAATAGTAGCCTTGAGCGAGATATGACTGCGAGCGTGTTAAAAAGTTTAGAGACTTTCTTTATCCGCAGGCACCAAGCCACCTACGCTCATTTGCTAGTCCGCTCCAACGAAGCTTAGTTCATCACTACCACCAATCTCAGGCATGCGTTTTATTCGCATCACCGCTAAAAGTAGCGAATGTTCCGCCATTATCTTCTCATTAGGGCTAACCCTGTCGATTATGGCATTTACAAATCTATGGGCAAGTCGAAAGATGGCAATGACTTTGCCATTTACTACTCTTTCAAAGGTGGCTCGTCAAATCTCCCTTATTTCAAAGTGCTTAGCTGGAGCTTTGTTGGTTTTATAATACCACCACCTCTTCGGTGTATTCTTTTTTTCTCCGTGAGAGTCGACGGATCTTATGATCTCGTTTTCTTTTCAGAAAATAAATTAAATATTTTGGGAGTTGTATAGGTATTTTTAATATCCACATAATAATCCGTATATTAGAATAGCTCATTAAAATTCCGGTTAACAAAAGATAACGGATATTAACCGAATACCCGAACATACGCATACTCCCAGCCCTAGTAGCCAAGTGTGTCCTTTTCAGCTTGGCTTGCCTCATTTTTTCTGTTACTTTCCCGGACGAACCTTTTCAACTGTTAAACGTTGGGTGTATGGTTAAGCTAACCTTACCGCACGTCTTCGGCGTAGCTTACCTGACCCTTTCGTCGTCATCGAAATCACTTGCAATTTTTAAGCTCCGTGTTGAGATCCGATTTCACAATCCAGACCCCAGTACTACAGTGACCTGAATTCACCAAAGTTGGCGTTGAGATAGCCGCAGTTCCCATGAAAGTAAATTTAATAGATTTCGTGGCTTGGGGTTCGAAAAGATCTATTCATACGAATTTTCATTTTGTCTTTCATGCTTAAAAATTTCGAAAACAGATAGAACTGCCTGGGCCTGAAAAAACGTATTGGTCGGAATATACTAAAGTCAAATTGGACAGATGTAGTTCAGAAATTCGCTTCATTAACTAGAGTATATGCTAATTCCTGCGTTGTAAAAACAACTCATATGTATCTATATGGCTAGAACATAAAACATATTTACGCGCATTTGTATCTATACTTTATAATTTTTCAAGTGTTGTTTCATTCCACCAATAGTATTTCTTTGCATTAAAATTTCCCCATATGCTCCCACACTTTCTCACCTAAAAAATACATACATACATACATATGTACAGACACTAGTATGAAGTGTACACTTTAGCTAATTTGATATTCTAAACGCGAATCGCTTGATTATTGTCAGCTTAAATAAATGAAATTTATGCAAAACGAATTAAATAAAAGAAATTTATATAGAGCATATGTACGTATGTATATATATATATGTATGTATGCACTATATATTTAGCTACTTTAGTATGCAATAAATAAAACATATATGTAGTAATAAAATTAAAGAAAAATGTAACACTACATGGGGGAATTACGAATAGTTATGCAGTTAAGTGCGAAGTACTCAAATGTAGTCAAAAGCTTTTTAAAGCCTGGGAGCCGCCAGTTGAGGAGGTGTGATGACACGAACCAACAATAAATACGGCAATAACTACTCTAAATACCTAAATCAGCATAAATTAAGAAATAATAAAATTAAGTTACTGTTATGCGTTTATAGTGGCATGCAATAAAACTGAATAAAAGTTGGTTAATACTTATGCATGTTTGTGTAGCAAATGCGACAAAGTAGGGGAGTGTATGTATGTCAACTGAATTTTATGCGGCTATGGCTGAGTGGTTAGACGTTCGTAATACCAATTCGCACTAGGTACTTGGGATCGATCCTGTGATGAATGTGCTGCTCTTGTCAATTTCGATTATTGCTCTTTTCTTCTTTAGCGAATAAAGTTCCGTAGTGATGAAGAAGACAGAAAGTCGACCTAAATAGGAGAGTCCTCGGTGCTAATGCTCTAGATAAAAATATATCAAATATTTGGAGTACAAAAGTCGTTCCGCCCTCCAGACCACTGCAGCGTTTTCCAAGACAAACGGACGGCCATACCAGGTGCTGCCGAGTGTTTAAGGACAGGGACCATCGAAAACAGTAATATTTTTAAATTTTCTTAGGTACTCAGGCAGCTCTAAAAGCTCTGTAGTAAATTGCCGCATATCAGTTACAGCGACGGCTGAACAGTTTACTTTTCACCTGGTTTGAGTGCAAGGGCGCAGAGGTATACCAGGCAACGACATGGCGAAGGAGCTTTCAAAAAGAAAATATTACTTTGGGTAGGCGCGGACAAACTCGTGGCTCCGTTGCATGAATCCGAAGGAACTGGAGAAATGTAGGAAGAGCATCTCAATAGTTGTAACTTAACCTCTGGTGTGAGCAAGCATTGGCCAACCGTCCAACTCGACGTAGCGCAACGACAGAGTGGAAATCTCTTTCGGTGACAGCGCTTTGCGCGAGCTTTTTAGCCGCCAGCTGCATCCTCTGCAGCGGTGAGGTATAGGTAACTATCGAGAAGTCGAAAGCCTCCAAAGCCGGAATATGCATGCTGATGCTGAAAAAATTGGGTCCAGCGAGAGAAGATTATCTTACCAAAGTCCTAAATCTTTCCATGGCTACTCTCATCGTTCCAGATATCTGGAACACGGGGTGAGTGGTCTCACTGCTTAAACTGGGGAATCGGCCAACAAAGGAGAGTTTTGTTGACCAGTAACCCTCCATTCCCAGCGAGGCATCAGCTCGGGTTTCGTTAAGTGCACATCACAACAACAGCACTTAAAGCCATAACCACCCAGATAACTCGTGGCCTGAACCTAAACCGCCCCTGTGAGATAATAGTCTTAGTAGTGTTGTATTTGTCAAAGGCGTTTTATACCGTCAACCACTCCTCACTACCAGAAGACATTGAGGCTCCGCTCTCCCACAGTGACTCCGACGGTGGTCAGCGGAATATCTATTGTCTCTTATGTTGGTGACTGCTTGATATTGGCGTCCGGAAATGGAAGTGATGAGTTATGCTCGAAAGTAAACGGTTAATTCTCCGAAATTTCTCACTTTGCCACTGCAAGGAGCCGAACCCTCTCCTCTACGAAATCTTTGGCAACCCTTTTTATCACCTGGACGAAAGAAGTCACGCCTCAGCTAGGAACTTACGTTGTTGGCGAACCAATACCAACGGTGAATAACCCAAAAATTCTCGGAGTTACCTCCGGTAGTTTGCCCTCCATCTGATTGCATACAACCGCAATTTTCAATAGAGTACAGACCCACAACAAGGTCATCAAGTCGCAAGCCGGCAGCACCTGGGGCAAAGACAAACAAACATTATTGACAACATACATGGCAATTGGCCGGCCGATTCTAAACTTGGCAGCGCTCATCGCTGAGGATTAGCAGAACGCAGTGGGCGAAGCTACACACATGCCAGAACACGATACTATGGACGGAAACCGGATGCCTTCTGATGTCGCCACAGCACCACCTTCACGACGATGCGCAAATGTTCCCGGTTGAGGAGCATAACACGATGCTCTGTAAGCATTTCTTAGCAGGGTGTCACCGACGCGGTCAACGGAACGGACACTTGGTTCATAAAACAACCTCTGGTCCCAACAGCATTACCGACATCGATCACGACTATCGACCTGTGAATGCCGTTTTGGAAATACAGCCGCCTGACGAGACAGAACTTCGTCTGCCTTAGGAGACTCACGTGACCATAGCCCAACTCCGCTCTGGCTACTGCAGCAGGCTAAATTCGTATTTGAGTAGGATAAATACTAATGTGCTCAATGAGTTCACGGCATGTGAGAGACACCTCATGCCTCGCGACACCTTTTCGCATTCCCGCTAAACTGCACTCAACTAACGCTTCTGTCCATATGGACTAACCCAGTCGGAGTTGCGCACTTTCTGGGTCGATCGTTAGTTGAGTTTGACGACAACGATTGATAGACAAGCCAACCTAGGCAAGTCTAAGTCGTAAGTAAGCCGCTACAACGACAACAGGAGCCAGTAAGGTACTTATTTACTTAGTACATTTCCCGCACTGGAAAGCAGAAGACTAAGTTCTTTGGTGCTTGAAACTTTGAGGATCCGCTATGTGTAGGACGTAGTTCTCTTGTGGTATCACAACGGACCTAAAACTGCTGGCATATCCAGCAGCAGGCACTTTAGCTTAGCGAGATATTCTATCAGCTGCGTTAGCAATATACATTCATACATACATACATCCGAATTAAGTAAATTACAAATTCACCGAATGCAAAACAATAATCTGCTTATTCACTCCAAAGCGAGATTGCTAAAAATATCAACATTCAGAATTCTTATCATTCCAATGGATTGATGGTTTTATTTTTATTGCTGCCGTCATTGCTGCTGCTGTTGTTGTCTTCATAGCTGTTGTTGTCGATGTCTCATTATGTTGTACATACATACATTGCTGCTGCCGCAATGACCTGTGCGGAAATGCCGACGGCGCAACACACATTAACTGACAGCAAACGTCTCACCGATGCAAGCAGGCGAATCAAGTAGCTACGGCAGTGCGGCAAGAAGTTGCAGCAACAACAACAGCAAACTTCTTATTGCATTGATGTTTGTCATTCGCACTTAAAAGTGATTTATGCTAAAAACTTTATAGATACGCGTATTTAAGGAGGTCGCAATGCAACAGCAACAACGACGATCACAGTGCGCAAATCAGCGCTAGTGAATGCAACAAAGCTGCTGCAACAACGGCAACAATTGGCAGCGATGTGTAAAAAATGCAGCGAACGTGACAAAAAGGATGGATCGGCTGACAGAAGAAATGCTGGGGGATTGGGGTGGGGAGAGAGAGAGAGAGCGGTAGAAAGAGAATGAGTGAAGAGGAGTGCGAGCAGCAGCGGGGGTCTGATCGATGTGCGTCGTGCGTCGAGCGGCCCTGATATGCCCATCAGTCAGTTCAACAATTTCACTGATATATATTTATTTGCAATGCTGCAGCACTGTTGTTGTTGTTGGGCGTTTTCATTGCTGCTGGCTGCATGTAGTATGTCGCACGATTAAAGATATTCACTTGTAAATTTGCAATAATTATATTTTTAAACTCTTAATTGCCGTAAACAAAAAAACAAAAAACAAAAGGCGCAGATGGACGGACGGACGGACGGACGGCAAGACAGCAGCGACAGCAACCATGGCAACTGTAAGTAGTATCAGTATCAGTAGCAGCAGTAAACGCTTAAGCGATTTCACGCCGCCCAATCGTCCAATGAGCTGTCATTACAATTAAAATGTCGCCGGCCGACAGACAGACAGACAGACAGCCGACAGCGGAGACAGAAGTGACACGGCAAAGCATTTATAGATTGAAGATACAATGCATATTCGCAGCTACTTAACTATAAACATTGAATGCATGCTGCAGCAGCAATACAGTGACTCAAACAAATGACCACGTGTTTTTTTTTAAATATTCGAAATGTTTTTCGAGCTAAATTTTTTTTTGTTAGTTTGTTATTTTTTTATGAAAATACCGTTCAATCTTTAAACAAAAACGTATATATCGCTATTCCAAACTTTATACAAAATTTAGGAAAATTCAACAATTTTCACTAAAATTTCAACTTTTAATCTGAATCTTTAGAACATTTTTAGGTATGCAGTTTTTTAGCCCATGCAATCTTAGTGCAACTATCGAGAGGCTAAAAAATTCCGTTGATTTTTTAGAATTTTTTTTTTTTGTGACGGATTTTTGAACTCATGAACTTCTGTAGACGACTTCGTTTATTTGGGAACCAGCATTAACACCAATAATAATGTCAGCCTTGAAATCCAACGGAGAATCACTCTTGCCAACAAGTGCTACTTTGGGCTGAGTAGGCAATTGAGAAGTAAAGTCCTCTCTCGTCGTACAAAGATCACACTCTATAAGTCACTCATCATGCCTGTGCTGGTGTATGGCGCGGAAGCATGGACAATGAAAGCATCTGATGAGGCGGCTCTTGGAGTTTTCGAGAGAAAGATTCTGCGAAAGATTTACGGACCTTTACGCGTTGGTGATGGCGAATATCGCAGACGATTTAACGATGAGCTGTATGAGCTTTACAACGATATAGACATAGTGCAGCGAATTAAAATTCAGCGGCTCCGCTGGCTTGGCCATGTCGTTCGGATGGACAGAAACGCTCCTGCTCTGAAAATATTCAACGCGGGCCGCGATGCTGGGAACAGAGGAAGAGGAAGGCCTCCTCTGCGTTGGAAAGACCAGGTGGAGAAGGACTTGGCTTCACTTGGCATTTTCAATTGGCGTCAGTTAGCACAGAAGAGATATGACTGGCGTGCTGTTTTGGACTCGGCCAAAATCGCTTAGGCGGTTACAGCGCCAAATAAGAAGAAGAAGAAGAACTTCTGATGAAATGAAATGCGGAAGACCGTCAGCAACAAAATTTCACAAAATCAACGCCATGTTTTGTAAATTGCATTTGTTATATACAAAAAAAAAAAGACGCCAAAGCAGTCTCCAAACAAAAATTCTCAAAAATCAACGAGATTTTTTAGTCGGTCGAAACTTGCACTTAATTACACTAACTCTGCATGGACTATAAAAATGCATACCCAAAAATATTATAAAGATTCTGCTTAAAAAGTTGTAGTATTGATGAAAATTTTTTGAATTTTCCTAAATTTTGTGTAAAGTGTGAAACTGTGATTTATACGTTTTTGGTTAAAGATTCGACGATATTTTTATAGAAAAATAACAAAAATTTAAAAAATTTAGCTTGAAAAACATTACGAATTAAAAAAAAATATTTCAGTTTCATTTAGTTTGAGTCACTGTATGTATGTGTGTGTGTGTGTCTGTGTGCCTGCATATTTTGGCCAATATCCAAAGAATGCTTTTTAATCAGCGCATTAAAAAAATATTGCAACGACGGATTGGCTGCAACAACAACAACAACACCAACAGCAACAGAGCAGCCATTCAGCCATTTCTGTATGCAACAAAATTGTATTTGAATTTTCAACTTAATTGAATTTATTTTATAGTTTCACTTCAATGCAGCCTCAACATGCATTTTTAAGCCATTTTGCTCATAGCAAAAAAAAGTGAGTTTTTGCTAACATTTTAATTCATTTGAATTATTTTCGTAAATCGTTCTTCGCTATGCATTTGCACTATTTAGTAAGTAATTGTTCGATTCATGGGATTTTCAATTATAATAAAGAATAAAACAAAAAAAAAAAAAATAGTAAAAATACAAATAACTAATAGCAAATTAAATTTTTCTTTATAGCTCTTTGCTAGCAACGATAGTACATACATATTTAGAAGAGGTGAATTGTGCTGCTTGCTGCTTTATAGCTGTTTAACGGTGTCGATGTCAAATACATTGCAACGACTACAAAATCAATAGTCTTTGATATAGATTTTAATTATAAATAGGCATTGATGGGTTTTTAATTAAATGTTCAATGAAGAAAAATGGGCAAACTTTAAGTGCACACGGAAAAGTGACGGGTAGAGATGTCAACTAGGTGTTCTAAATTGACAACGGATGAGATGGTAAAGGTCTCTAAAGCACTTAGGTATTCTCTAGCGGATACCTGCGCATGGTTGTATGCATATAACTTGGCTGGATATTGGAGTGTGCCTTGTAATAGGCGATTTCATAGAAGCTATCAAAGTCTAAAAGGCAAGATGATGGACTCGGATAAATCTTTCCCCACATTTTGCTAAGTGCTTATTTATTTTTATTTTACAATTTTTAAACTAACTAACGGGTCCTCCTATGGCATTTTTTGTGATTTTTGGGGACCGATAAAAAATAGTTAATATTAAAAAAATATTTAAATAAATAATTGGGTATTGTTATTGAAAGTGTCCTGAAGAGAAACAAGGTTTCCGATCGAAAAATATTGATTATCAAGAATTCTTTACCATTTCTACGAAAGAGCATTTTCCCCATATAAAATACCTTCATGGGCTGTGAAGCAATGATAAATATAATTTTTTTTAACACATAATAAATAAAACAAAAAAAGAAATTTCATAGGCTTGAGGCAGTTCTAAATATATATATTTTTTTTTAACAAATAATAAATAAAACAAATAGAAAACTTCATGGGCTTTGAGGCAGTTCCAAAGATCTTTTTTTAACAAAAAATACCGGCAGTCCTCTTTCTCCATTTAGAAAATCCTAGCGGGTGAGAACTTAACATTTTAAACCTTTTTTTTTGTGGACCACCCTAATGAACATACAGCACTTCGGCTATGACGACTGTTGCTTTTAAAACCTTCACAAATGTTCTAGCATTCTGTCGAAGAAAAAAGAAGATAGAATTTCACTTAATAAAGTTCAGCAGGGCGCCTTCGATGACAGGGAGCATTCTTTGTACGACATCTGTGTCCGGAATAAAAATATAGATGAAACAGCAAATCGCTAGATTGTAAGTCCCTCGAAACTGAAGCTATAACGTCTATGTACTAAACGGCAAGAAAAAATCTGGTTTCTATCGATGAAATGCTGTCACTGTTTTGGTATATCGTATCGAATGTTCGTTGTGACTGCATTACTCAATGTTGGGTCTTCGTCGCAGTGTTAAAATAATAGCTTATACCCCCAAAAATCTGCTTGAACACCAGAGGTGTTAAAGAATGCAATCATTTTTAACTAAATTATTCATTTCATTGAAGTCCCAAGTGCTTGCAATAATTTTTTGTTAGTCCTGACTAAGACTAAAAAAAATTTGTTTTATTTTTTTTTTGAGAGGTGTAGTCATTCTAATAAACCAATCATAAAAAGGACAGTTACATATATCCCCAACCCAACAGGTCTAAGTAAAATAACAACAAAATCGCTCAGGCCTAACGAAGTAGGTAAACTCTTTTTAAAGAATGGGTAGTTTTATAAGGAAGTGATAAGGCAAAATGGAAACTTGGAAAATAAGCAAAGGAATATAATTTCCCTTACTACATGTTACACATTTTCGCTTGAATATGTAGGATATGCTAAACAAATGCGCACACTAATAACCGTAAGGACTCTGCATTGGCCGCCACTCCAAATTTAGTGTTCTATGCCCACGAGCAACGAATGACAGCAGTTAAAATGCATTTAGCTCGTAAGTCAGTCAATGGATGGTCAATTTCAACGTGCATATTCATAAACTCACACATACATATGTACCTATAAGTATATGTATGTATAGCTCTACACATACATACATATTTAGTGAAATATAAAATTCATGTAGAGATGTAATCCTTTCGTTTAACATTTAAAATCCACTTAAGTAAATCATAAAACAAGAAAACGCTTTTTACGTCTATGACGAATTTCACTTTATTCTTTCCTTTGCACTCATTTTTATTGTTGCTGTTTTTGTTACTTCATATAGCATTTCTTTCACAATTTTTACAATACTAATTTGTTCCAAATCAGCAACTTTCCATAATCGAAAAAAGCATCTTGCCATTCGTTTGTTGTAAAATGATGGTCAAATATGTACAGTGATACACAACAAAAGTAGAATACCTATTTATGTATACATATACATACATATATATATACTTACAACAAGATACGAAAAAAATAAAATAAGTAAATCATAGCTGCAGTTATTCATACTACTCGTGCCGTATATTGGTTTCGTTGTTGTTGTCGTTTTGGTTCGCTTCCTTGTGGCACTTACTGTTGCTGCTGTTTCTGTTAGCTGGGTGCATTCAGTGCACTGCAGTGTCAGCGTTACACTGGACAAAAATAAACATTTCGAGCTCACTCGTCCTGCTGATTCTGGCTTATCATACGGGAGTGAAAAAGAGGTGGGACCCAAGGTATTTATACCTTAACCTCGCGAAGGCTGATGATGTTTGACAGGATGTATTTCGGTGAAAAATTGTCATAATTTTCAGATTTCTAAAATTTTTGTAAGGCTACAGTTTCCCCAAAATTATGATAGATAGCGCGAAAAAATTATTTTGAAAATTGTGCGCCTTTTTTTTTTTGACCACAGACTTGTGAACAATTTTTTCAGTTAGGACGGCATATGGATCAGATAGCCTTTTTATTTAGCCTTAATTTTCGTACATTAAAAGCTCCCTTTAAATTGTTTAGGTATTGCATTTTAAGATAGAAGTCGCAAAAATTGCTCACTGAGGAATATACCTTTCTTCTTCCTCCTCACTACAACTAAATTCAGGAGCAATCAGTTTTGATTTCCTCTTAAAATAATAAAAAAAATAAAATAAAAGAGGAAGGTAAAACCGCTGAGAGGAATTTTTCAAATTCTTAATATTTGCAGCAATTTAATTTTAAAATTTTACACACAAACTCACACACACATTCTCATTTTCAATCTCACACAACAACAACTATGAAGAATTCCTTTTTTTACTCTCAATTTTATATGATTTTAAAAAGTTGGCAAATTAAAAAAAAAAAATTATGGCCGACGAATTGAGGGAACGGTTCTACCTTACGATATTTTTATCGTGGTTCATAGGGAATAGAATGTAAGTTGCACCATCGCTCTGAGTTTTTGAGTTTGGAGTGCTCTTAAAAATCACAACTCCTCAGAGCGAAAGCGTATTGGGATGGCTTTACGAACTCTGTTTTAGAAAAAAACCACTGGCTTAGTAATATTCCTAATTTTTATTGTTTTAAGTCCAGTTCCTACTACAAGTTTTTTTTCCAAGTGTACTGAGTAGTACTTGAAACTCTTCTCATTCATTTAGTTGTGCAAATGTGCCATAATAAACCCATAGAATACTTAAAATTCGGTTAATTACCCCGCAGATCCACTATACATATATGCGCCGTGGTTAATATGTAAAATAAAGATTATATTACAATGGGTGCTGAAGGGTTTAACGGCAACAACAACTACAAAAATAACAACGACAAGAACATTGGACAGCAAAAGTGCGAATGCACATAGATAGCCAATGGATATTTAAGACAATGAGACACACTCTGCTTCTTCCTTAGTCCCAGTTTTTCAGCGCTGCGTTGGTAGCTCTCTAAACCGCCGAGTGTGTGCCCTGACATAAATGGGCAGTTGAGCGATGAGCAGATGCAAGCAGCGCAGAAGCATCAGCAGTGAAGAGAAGAGCCTGGGCCAAGTGTGGGCAAAAGTCACAGCAACAGCAGCGTTAATATTGCATTTATTGTGTTGTCGTTGTTGTTGTTGCATTTGTCACTGACTGCCACTATATATTGCGTTGCGCATTTATCGCCTCGTAGCAGCCAGCTGAAAAGTCATTAAGCATTTATTGTAAAACAAAAAATATGAAATGCAGCAATAACTACAGCCGGCCGTAGAACCTTCAAACTGGCTTGCTAGATGTTGAGGAGTGAAGCAGCCTTCTGTAAAAATTCTCATACAGTATGTACATTAGGGTGGTCCTCAAAAAATCAAATGCAGGATTTTTTTTGAGTCTCACCCCCGCAATCGGCAATAGCACGATCACAGATATCACATATAAATTTTGGTCCCGAATGGAGTCGGTTAAGGCGTGACGCAAAGAGGTCAAAGTTTGGACTCAGAACATAAACATTTTTTTTTTTCATTTAATACCCAAAATCGATACTAATAAAGTCGAGGATAACACATGTGTGTAGATTTTGGTCCCGACTGTGGTCGGTTAAGACGTCTTCATAGGGTAATCTGAACATTGACCCCAGTGCGACATGCCCTAATCGCCTGCAATCAGGACCAAAATTTTTATGTGATTTCGACATAGGGGTTGAGTCTTAGGAAATCTGTTGCAAAAATTTGCTTTCTAAATTTAAGGAACACCCTAATGCACATACATATCTCTATATAAATCTTCATATATTTGCATTTGCATACCAGCACATCCGCCTGTGTTTATTAGCTCCTCTTACCCTGCTTAGCTTTCCTTGCCCTGCATTTCGCTATGTCTTGCCACAACTTGACTTGGCCACGTCTTCGCGGGGCTTGACCAACTCTAATGTTTTGCTGGAATAGCGTTTAGTCGTTAAATTGTTTTACGAGTGTCAGAAGTCACGCCTAGTTATGAGTTATCAAATCTTCATTTAAGCCATTTATGCGTGCGTATGCAGACGTCAAGTTTGCGAAATTGGGCAGCAGCTGGTCAGACGTACAGACAAGCAGCAGCTGGACGAAATGACGAAGATCGAAGCGTAGGCTACCAGTAGAGCCAACCCAGCCAACTTCTCCGGTGAGTGAGTGAATCAGTCACTTACAAAAGTTATGACTTAACGCTTTAAAATTTGAACAAACTGTGAGCAGGCAGACTGTAGACGTACGTGCCCAGTCAGTTGATGATCAATCGCAGATCATTTGGCGAAGATTATGCGCTCGGTGATCGGCGCAGAGATCAGCTGTAACTTTGGTGGGGCTGAAATTGTAAAAAAAGTGAACAATTGAAGACTCAGCCCATAGCTTATACTCTCATGCATACATACTTACTGTGTATGCACATTTAGAATCAAAGCACCAAGCGAAATATGCAACAGCCGTTTGACGATCATTAATATTGAACTTTGCTCAAGTTCTCATTCTGCTTGCCTACTCCTCAAAGGGTGTTGATGTGTTTGTTATTTATGTGCATTTATACTATATATTTATTGTTGTTGTTTTAGCACAATTTTAATTTCTTAATATTTTTTTCATTTTTTCCTCTATCTTCTTCTTCCGTTGATCAGTGCTTTGTTGTAGTTGTACTAAATAAATTTATTTCAACACATTCCAGTGATGAGAAATACTATTAAAAAAAGCCTTTATAAATGAGTGAGTTTTGGTATTAACTGAAAAAGAAGAATTTTTCGCAGAAAATATGAAATATTTCTTTACGCGATTTGGGGCCGTTTTACAGTGACGAGTTAACTGTCCTTCGGCAGTTAATTACAGGTTTTCGGTACAAAAATTTAAAGTTAACTGCCGGCTTTGAATTAACGCCCCACTGCCGGTTTAAACATACCCCCNCCCCCCCCCCCCCTACCCCCCTGTGGAGGAAAATATGCATAAAAAATTTCCATCATTTAGTTTAAGATAATAATGGTAAAAAGTATTTTCTGATCTCAAATATTTAAGACCTCTTTTCGGAGATAGTACTCGAGAGATCTAGCTTTAATTTATGCCAGGAAGGTTCTATCACCTTTTTTTTCTTTACTAAAGCTTATAAAATATTGCGAAAACCGCGATTTTATTGCACTTTGACCTCGCCTTTTTCAAAACCTGGAGCTGATGGAAATTTTTTTCTTACGGATTCGTAATCAGCACACAAAAAAAAAGATCATTTGGTCATAAAAACGTGACCTGCGAAAAATTTCTAAAATCGGATAACGGGAAGACGTAGTAGGCTACTGGGCCAAGTTTTAAATTGATATCTCAACTTTTAGAATTTTGGCCAAAAAATAGGGTCAAATTTCCCACAGTGCACTGGCGAACCCAACAATAAAAGAGAAAAGTTCCCTACAACTTTGGCATTTAAATAGGCTACGCATTTTTATCTTGAAAAAATGGCAAAAACCGTGACAATGCAAAAATTTTTCGCATGTTTTGCTAATTATTTATAATAAAAAATGTTTTTTTTTAAAGTTAGTATATAAAAAAATGTGGGAAATTAAACTCTACAAATTTGAATACAACAGTTTTTTAAGAAAAATGTAAAATAAGCTTGCAAATCGCAAAAACCCCCAAAAAAAAACCCTAAAATCCAAGATGGCGAAATGTTCCGGTATGAAATTTAGGGGCGAGACTGTGCAAAACTACATCAAGTGCCATTAAAATATATTAAATTTCCCACTGAATTATAGGCATTTTTGACCACTTTGTGGAAAATTGCATGAAAATGCTGAACTTTAGGGCCATTCGCGAGGCACGCCCTTCCGTTGTCCGATTTTAAATTTTTTTCGCAGGACACGTTTTTATGCCCAAAGGAACATTTCTAGGGGGAGTCTTGCTTTGTAGCTTAACAAAAAATTTTCTCCATACTACTAAGGCGCAGTCTAATGTGCCGGCATGGGCAGAGACGAGCACACAATGGGCAATCTTTGCTCAATATTCATCGCAATCTGGATATTAATGTAGACTCAGTATTAAACGAATTTTTATCTATACCTCAGTGAATTGCATGTGATTTTTCTTTGAATTTTGCTAAATTATATCCACAATTAAATACAATATGCCTACGATGACCATCCGGCCTGTATTATACGGGACAGTCCTGGGTTTTCGGCCAATGTACTGTTACTTTATTTATTAAACACGGTACGCCAAATGTTCTCTGTTTCTGTTAATGTCCCTTTTTTGTACCGTATTCGATATTTTGATATCTCAAAAGCTCATAAAATTGGCATGCAAATGGACTAGTTTTTATTCGTTATGTATGGAGATGGTTTCTGAAGTTATAATTTGTGAGTTTGAAAAGAAATTGGACGATAATGATTATTGTTCAAATTTCTAAAAGAAATCTCACTAGTAGCTTTTCATTTTCCTTTTTTGGATTTAACTTTTTTCGCGAAATTCGTCTTTAAATTGACATTTCTTCAAGATTGAAGGGAAGTTGATCCCTTCTAAGGCACGCTTTGCAGTTCAGCTCCTTCCGGATGCTATGTACTTCATTTTTCTTGGTGAAAATCAGAGTCTGAAGATAATCCGTTGAAAAAAACTTCTACATACTTCAAAAGTAGTACGGTATTCTCATCATGTTTCCAGTGTAAGTTGCTGGTAAAGTATTGCCCTTCACCCGGCGGTCCTTACCACTTCCCTGCCGAATCTCCATTACTTTAACAAAGACGTGGCTGCCTTATGTAAGTAGATATTAAGAATGTACATTTCGTATCCGACATACCTCTGAGCCGCTTTACAAATTAAGTTACGCATAATGCAGAGCAGTCGCTCGGAGTAGTTCGGCGCTGGAAATAACTTCGGGTGCACGTTATTTTGCAACTGACAACGTAATGTGTCATCGGAGGTGTTCATTTTGTGCTTTACTAGTAGATGACATTCGCCATGATGACAATTTTGCTACTAAAATCTGAAAGAAAACATGGCTTACCTCGTAAAGTGCTTACCTATTTTCCCAGTGGGTATGTTCTGCTCTCACAAAAGTTTGATAAGATTTTGTGGAAAAAATTGGGAGTCATTTTGTCCCGTATTCGGCAGCCATAAATATGGTCACCGTAAATATGCCAAATACTCTAAATAAAACAATGATAATCTTGGTCGCTACGAATGACTTTACATAAACCCTAAAAGCATAAACGGACGGCAGCGTTAATCCGGATCAACTCGGGAATCAACTTCAGTTGATCCTGATTAAGTTGGAGTTAATCCGGATCAATGCTACCGTCATTTTCCTAAGATTCAGGAGTTCAGGACACTTAGCAATGCTTTGTGGTCCGCTTATTGATAGACTGTAACTTTTTATGAGAAATCTTNTCAATATTTTCATCGATTTCTTTATCGATGTTTTTATCGATTTTGCTACCGATATTATTATCGCTTTTGTTATCGATATTTTTTGCTTAGTGTGTGCTTTTGTTTTTTTACTTGGATATGCTCTTAACCATACCACGTATTCTACGTTTAAATTTAGCGGCTGTATCTCCGATACAGCGTGCAGACCAAGACGAAGGCGCTGGACTGTTCCTTTTTTCTTTTGATTTCGTACTATCCCACGCAATAACTGGCATAACATTGTCAGCCAACTATGGCAAGTGACCACCGCAAAAGCCATAGTATTGTCAATACTGGTGCCACAAAGTTCTTGCAGTACAGCAACCAGAATACGAACGCCGGCATGCAGTTTTAGTAGATGACTTGTCGTTGATATGCAAACGCTTAGACATGATTACCGTACCTAGTGACCGATAAAACGAACGCACCCAATCCAGTCACGGCGACAACGCTTACACTAACTGGAGTTCTTGTAAAATGCGTGAGTGCCACTTTTCAAATTTTCATTTTTCTAATTTTTTGCATATTGCCAGCTTTTTCGTTTTCTTGTTTTGTTTTCACGTAATACGAGTAGGTAGGTAGGTACCTACGCATGCGTACGGATGGACGCCAACATTTCGCCTTGGCACATTATTAATAAAATGCAAATTCATTTTCGCAATATTACTTTTGCAGCTTTTACTTGCGCTGAATATTTATTGAATACGAGCGGCAACGCATAACTTGTATGTATGTATGTATGTGAAGAGAGCAGAACATGCAATTTGTTGCTACCATTGTTCGCCATGTACGTGCTTGGTCAGCGTCAAGTCAATCAAAATGAGAAATGTGAAATTTCTATTCTGCAAAAATTTTATTATTGTGCTTAATTTTTTATTTCATTTATGTGAGTATGTGGCTCTATTCTTGCGAACTCGTAGGCAATGCGTGTATGAACGCTTAGTATTTGCCAAAAGTGCCAATCATCTACAAAAACTACAACGTAAACAGCGCCACTCCGTCCGTCCGTCCGTCCGTCTATGTTTTGGTGGCACCAACCTTGGCGACAATAGACTCGATTGCTATGTGCGTAAAATTCGCAATATGATATTGCAAATATATGTATGTGTACTTGCAAGAATTTATAGCGGCTGCATATGTGGAGTTATTGATCGACGCTCTGCTTCACAGAATTGTGTTATTAGGTATGGGAAAATACCAAAATGTTTTAGTTCATTTGTTAGAAAAGTTATTTCAGTGGTCACAAGCGGCATTGATTTCCAAGAAATAAAGGAAAATTTAGGATATTAGGTCAAAAAGTATGAAGAGTGCAAGCACTATGGCTGTGTTCAGAGCGAAGCCGTTTTCAAAGATGGATGTGTGAATGCCCGCTGGGGACAGCCATTCAAAAATTCTTAAAATAATGAATATGCTGATGAGTAGTGTCTCAAAATGTTTTCCTCTGGTGGAACTGCGGTCTGAGGATTCATTGAAGCGTTGTGCTATGTTTATCTAAAAGCTTAAACAGACGGCAGCGTTGATCCGGATCAACTCGAGAATTAACGGCAGTTGATCCGGATTAAGTCCGAGTTAATCCAGATAAACGCTGTCGTCTGTTTAAGCTTTAAGTCTTATGTGTGACCAAACCCGTATCTTGAGTGCTATATACCTCTTACTACTTAGAACCTAGTCCAATTTGCGAAGCTACATGTATTAAATAGTTCCGGTATGATGAAAAACGTATAAGCAAAACGTAATTTGTGTCTGCCGAGCGAAGGCTCCCACTTTTTAATCGCCTACCTAACACCAGTTTGGAAGAGTCATTATTCTCTTTATCTCCTGTCCTTTAATCATTGTTGGTGTTGATGCTGGATTCTAAGTAGAATTGTAACTGCCAAAAGTTACATGAGTTCCCAATTTGGACAAATGTGAAGGTTTTGCTCAATTCCACGTATTCGCATTTCGGTGATCCCATATTTAGATCTGTCATCGTAGTGACAGTTTACTTTCGTTTTATCAAAGTTGGCTTTAAAATCGTCAAAAAAGTGGTATCTGTCGATTTACTTATCCTTTACATTTTCCTGTATTTTACACACTTTGAAAATTTGGTAAATTTTGGACTTATCACGTTCGGACCAAAACTTAAGGGCTTCAGTCTTTCACACAGTACTTTTGCTCTACAGTAGTGTTAAGAAGGATTAGCCGATGAATTTCTTTCATTTTGAATCAGGTAAAGTTCAGGAGGCTTCATTCTTTAGACCTGCATTCATTAGCCTCAACAGCTCTTTGTCATCGGCTTAGAGCAGGCACCATCCCCGGTAGTGAAACCATTTGAATGCTGCCCTATTTTCTAACAGAATTTTTTAGCCACTTTCTGCCTACCAATATCTTAACCTACTTCGCACTTTTTTCTTCACTAATTCACAACCAGAAGTCTCTCCTCCCTCCTCCTCCGTCGGCGCTTGCGGACCTTAACCAACAAAAAGTAATGCTTGCGAGTCGATGCCACCTTCTTGGATGGTGTCCACTTTAATAACACTCGAAATGTATGTTCCACATACAATACGTTCAATATAATTTTTTGTCCTTTGATCGTAGTGCTCGGAAATCGCAGAGAAAGTGCTGGACGTATCTAATCCCCACTTCTGTAGAAATCGTTATACAGGACTTCGAACCTCGCGGCAATATGGGCAGTGGTACCCTTGTCCCGTTAGTATTCCTTTGAGAAGCCTTAAGTTTGGTTTTGAGAGCTTTAACAAACTCCGTGTTCTTCGTTCGTCGAACCGTGGGCAGAGCAAGTTCGATACTGCGCAGGTGTGTAGATTATTGTACCTTCTGTTGCTGGCTGCCCTAGTCACTCTCGCAACTTCTGAAGACAGAAATCGCAGAGAAGGTTTTACAATCTAGAGAGCTTCCCCCAGTCTGATTTCAGATCCCTTTCAAGCATACTCGTCCGGTTGTTCATTATACGGGATCATGTACCGGAACCCAGTAAAGATTGATTAGTATGTGTTGTTGTACAACTTGTAGGGATCTTCGGCATTTCCTAACGCATATCGAGCTAGTCGTTGCGGATCCTATGCTATTATGGCAGCTTGACTGTCTACAATGAAGGCAAGTTTAGATGGAGCTACGTCGATCGTGCACACCAGCCTTGCCACCATGTCGATTGCATAAATATATCTCTCGCCGGAAAACGCTGCTGTGATCTGTGAGCCTATAGGACTCTCTCTTAGAAATGACGCCTGGAGAAGATACCAGATCCTGTTCGTTTGTATATTTTACAGTCGTCCGTGAAAATTGAGATTTCGTCATTGTTGAGGCCAATATTAAACTCCCCGATACTTCCGACTAATACAAATTCTTAGTGCCAAGTATTCGAATCCGAATGATTTGCTTTTCAAATTGCAATAAAAATCAAATACCTTGCACAAAAGAAGCTGTTTCTCTGTTTGTTTCGATTTCCTGCAATTCCTTCCATTCGTGAGAATCATTCCAATGCAAATCTTGACCTTGATTGTCAAAGTTCTTACGTGTCACATTGCTTCACGTCATGTGTACGGATATAACTTCATCACAGGTACGAGTATGTACTCGTAATTCAAACTCGCATGCATTTAACCCCTGAAATATTTATTTTGTTCCACACTTTGCGAATGTTCCATAATCTTTTGTTTACTCTACAACAATTAATTTAAACATTTTCACACTTTTCATTAATAAATATTATGTCAAAATAATCACACCGTACGGCGTTAAAAGCAGCCAGCAAAGCATGAAGTCAAAGAACAATGAAGTTTACCGAAAGTAAAAAAAAAAAAAAAAAAACAGAAATTAAATAAAAACGCGAAACACCCCGAAAATGATTAATGATGTTGATGGCGCTTAAGGTTCCGCATTCAAAGTGGCCTCATCGGTTGCCTCATTGGTTGTAATACCAAAAAAAAATAATGCTTTAAAAGAAAGAAGAAATCAGTAAGCAAAGCAATACCTTATGTAAATATAAAATTTCTGAAAAAATGTTTTTTAATTCGCTGTAACTGCGTGTTAACCCCTTTGTAAGCAGGCGTTGAGCTAAAACGCTGTGGGTCCTCTGAGAGAACTTAATTGAAACGTATCGTTGCTCTACCGGCAGCGTCTGCTTTAAGTATGGCTTCTTGCATGCGTATGCGAATCGCGGTAACCGTAAACTGTGTGTCAGACATGACATTTGCTGTCAACCGTGACATTTGTTTGTCGCTGCGAGAAATTAGTCATTTAAATGTCATTATTATAATGTATCTGCTACGGCAGTAATGCAAACTATGAATAAGTTTTTTTTTTGGCATACGCAGGTAGTTCTATGTATTTGACTTTAGCGGCGTATGCAGTTCGAAATGAACAAATTCATATCTACTGTAAACTGACATAATTGTGTTTTGCCATTGCGTCCCTTGACGCCACGATCAGTCCGTCGTAAATCTAATTAATGATGTTCGGAAATCAAAACGTCAGTTGAATTTTTCAATGCGCAAAATACACCTCAGAGCGACAGTTGGAAAAATTAATGATTAGTTCGCGAACGATGCATAAATCTGTGTGCTTGATGTGGTATTTCGAATGTAGATACATATGTATGTGTGTAGAATTTTTAAAATCACAAACTGTGACGACATTGTTTGTATTGCCCCAGATGTTGATTAGATTGAATCGCAATAAGGGTAAAGCTTAAAAATTAATGTAAGACATTAAAACATTGATTGTTCCAACTAACTGAGAGAAGAGTAGTCGCTTTATTATACGTATCGCTGCTCTACTAAGAGTACGAAAAGTTGTTGTCCTTTTAATGCTAATCTTGCCGACCGTCTGTAGAAACCGGCTAGACTTTCGGTTAAGATTTTTTGGTATAAGAGGCAAATTTAGCTCTTATAGTGACTTCTGTAAGATATCGACAGCATGAAAGAGTCTACCAGGCTGTATAAGGAACTTCAACGAGACCTAAGGGTTGGACGGAATTCTCTCAGAAAATTTGATGGAACTTATACCCGTCGCAGCTGCATACAGCAATCGCATGGACGAAAAGAGCCGCCAGACTAAACTGGTACATAGCATCACGGATGGCGACTGAGAGGTCAGTGGCACTTTCTACATATAGCCACTTTTGACGACTTTAAGTCACTTGGTCTAGAAGGTTTGTATCCGAAAATGTTAAGAATACAAGTTTATAGAGGCTCTAATAAGAGCTTTTATGGCTTGTCCAGCACTTAATCAGCCGCGGTAGTCTCCATTGCCGAACCGGGAAAGAATGACTATGCGCAGGCAAAAAGCTTCAGGCTGAAAGTTTTCGGGAAATGTCGGAGAACTTTTAGTATAACTTGGGGTCTGCGAACGGCTATGGTATTCTGAATGTATGTAGCATGGTGCTGTAGAACCGTGGCCAAAATCCCGGTTTCGATGCTAAACGGGCTACAAAAAAGGGTGTATAGACATTGCGGGCGCCGTGAGAAGCATAGTTTCTACATATATGTTTTATTGAATTTGCTACCTTTGGATTTCGCGATCTAAGAGGAGGCAATGCAAACGATGTGTCGACTGAATTGCTGATAAAATGCCATGGAAAGGGAGCACACTTGAGGTCATTTCTAGAGATAGAGTAGAAATATGTATTAAGTACTTTGAAAAACTACGGATTGCTTATGCACGGATAGCCGTCAAGTTGGGGATGAATCGCCGGGCGAAATAATGAAGTGGACTGTCAGTGCTGTATGGAGAAATGTTTGTTGGTTACAAAAGTGTCGCCTTGGCATTTTCCCACGACACAATTAAGGCGGAGGGCACTATTTTGATCCGCTTTCTCTGGGATCTCTGATATTATCTGCTTTCATGATTCGTCGGCTTCGCATTCGGAGCATTTGGAAATCTCCATTAGAATTTCGATGAAGAATTGCCCTTGTGTGTCATGTCTTATGCGCTCCACTGCTGGGCAATCGCGCAGATAATGTAGGAACGTTTCCTTACTCTCCTTCAGATTGCAGCTACGGCCCGTGTGTTGTATAGAAGACCTATTTTGGTAGCATTTTCGTGGCTGTTAACCTGACTATATCTTTTTACGATATGATAGTTTGAAGTAAAGATGCCCCGGCCTTAGCCAATTCATCAGCCTTCTTATTTTCGTATAAGTTCATATAGCCAGGAACCCAGTTGAAAAAGATGTATATTCACCTGATGCATTTACCATCTTTGATTATTTTAGACTTTGTTGCCGTTGAACCATGCGACAGAAGTTGCTCTTGGCTATCTGAAAAAATGTATACTTTTCGGAGTCCTTCGCAGTTTCTTTCTAATAATTTGCAGGCTCTCGCGATTTCCAGCACTTCCATTTGGAAGATGCTATCAAAGTTTGATCCAACGTCTTACCTGCGGTCCATTTTAGACCCGTCAGCATAGTTTTCAGTGAAATTCTCCTCGACAAACCCGCCCTACTCCAAACTCGTCTAGTTTTTCCTGCAATATGTCGTAGCAGGTATATCGTCTGATTGTTTCCTTGATTCAATAAGCTTGTCAAGAATACCACTATGACCGTGCTGCTGCATTCTCCGAGAGCCTGAATCTTAAGTCTGATTGTTTAGTTCGCAACAATTTCACGGATGTTGATGCCGGACCACATCGTGCCGACTTTCTTGCTTCTGTAGCACCTGCACAAGCGGCTCGTCATATACTGCTAAGCTTCCTGACATTGTATTGTTTATCTAGTGCTGGCCACCAAACTAACGCACCGTAGGTTAGTATTGGTCATATGATAACCGTGTACATCCAGAAGGACGCCTGGACTGTGTTATTTTTGTTCCTTAGTAGAAAAGCTCCGTTCTATTCCATTCCGTTTTATTCTGATGACAAGCAGGTTACTTTCTATGTCCCATGAGTGCAGTCTGAGCAGAGCTCCTTCTAGGACTTGGCCAATGGTGCCCACAACTTTATGAAGAGCAGTTTCTGTTGACCTGTCCTTGATATGTGTATGTTGAGCTCTTGAAAGTTTGGAATTTCGCAGAAAATGCCATATGTGCAAATCTAACAGCCACTCCAATATCTTTAGCAGGAAAAATGCAAGACTGTTTGATCAGATGTCTTTAACTCTTTCAAGATTTCGTCTTGCCGTTTTCCTTTGTTTGTGATCGAGTCGAGTAACTCTTTTGGAGTTGCATACGACTTGTTTTTGGCAATAGTTTTGGCTTCTGATCTCAGCAAGATAAGTGTGTATTGATAAGGGGTGCCAGTGATTTCTCAGCTGCCTTTATCCATGCACTGTGCTCTAATAGGAGTGGTGTGTTCCTTGTATACAATTTTACTAGGCCTGGCTGAAATTCTACATTTCTCTGCGGATGTGCAATAAGAATGCCAAGAGTCGGCTTTAGCTTTCTTAAGAACTCTTTGCACTGCTTGAATGTATCTTTGTATGGCCAGCAGAAAATAGAAAGAAATCTAATTTCCAAAAATATGCGTTTTAAAAATTCCTCTTTTATGATTTGCTAACAAATCAGGTCTTAAGATATGCGATGAAGATTGACTTAACATTGAAACTTATGCCAACGCTGATAGCAATTCCCTCTTTCCGTCAAAATAAATTCACTTAACCACAAAAGCACTCAAATTTCAATTTGTAAATCACCATCAATTTTTGGTCTTGGAAAAAATTTATTGGCTAAAAAATTTACCCATTTATAATTCATATCCAAAATCATTGCTTGAAGCACTTCAAAGCAACTGACCCCGTTTTTCTTCTTTGTTTTTTTTCTGAGAAACGTCTAAAACTGCTTGCTCATATTCATGTATAATAACACATACTTCAATACATATGTATGTACACACATATTAAATTTCCAAAAGCAATATGCCAATATTATCAAATATTGCGGACATGTAAAGTAAACACGTATCACACTTCTCTCAAGGATATATGTATGCAGCAGAAGAGCCGGCATATCCTGAGCGCGCACGTACTGCTAGCCAGAGGAAGTGGAAGGAGATAAAAATGGAGTATGGAGTGGATTGAATTCGAAATGAATGGGGCATTTTTAAATTGATTTTATTGCCAAAGCATTTCATATGTGAGCATGAAAATTGACAGGCGGATACACATTTGGCAGCAGCGGATACAATTTATTGGATTGACTGTATACTCTGTTTTTTTTTTTTGCATTTGTAGATATTGAATTTATATTTATTTGAGTACTTGTAGGTAATGTAAACAGGCATTTATAAAGCAACACACAAGCAATAAAATATGTTGCTATATTTTTTTATTTTATTTTTTTTTTTGTATAAACAAAATGTTGCATGTGGGTGAAGAAAATTTTTAAGAAAAAAAAAAATCGTAATAAGTAAGCATAAGTTTAACTTGCTGTTGCTTTTTTTTATTTGATTGGATAGCTTATTTGTGGTGGCTTGGAGCATAATATCTACAAAAAATGTGAAATATATTTACTTCATGCGTGCTTCTTGATTGACTTTCATATCAAAACTTTTTCTTAACTATCTGCCCCAAGTCCTGGCAAATAAGCTTTCATATCTTAGCTTTTCATACTCATACATATGCTGCTACACCATCTGAAATATTGGCATTTCTATGTGTCCATCCAATGGCAGCTAAGCAATAATCCTTGATGGACAGCACTCGATGCGTTTGGTCTGCCTCCTGCTACCTAGTCTTCCGCTACACTTGCTTTCTTAACTTCCTCCATCACTTTCTACTTCGAGTAACATTTGCTTGAATATAAGTATTTTTGTTTGAAGTGGCGAAAAATGTATTTCTGTTGTGAGCACACGTACTATCTTTGTGCAAATAAGGATATGAAGTGAAATCGTGACTCAAAAGTTTTTCATTTCTCAGCTGCTGAAGGCTAAGCAGGCGAACATCTTTTGGTAGTTTGTGCGAATACTCGTTTTTTTTTGTCGGCCAATATCGTAGCTATAAAAAGAAAATGCTTACATTTTTTCAAGATTTATGGGGATAACATTTTAAAACTCAAGAAGTGTTGAGCTTGAGGTCAAGGATTGTATGAAAATTTTTTAAAGGAAAATACATAACAAGAGTTTTAATTGACGGAAGTTATGCTGCTGTGCCCATCAGAGAGCTTTGCCCGCGGGCAAGGCGGTACCCATCAGTGCTCTAGATCGGTTATGGGCACTGCCTTGCCCGCGGGCAAAGCTCTTTTAAGCTTTCTTTACATTTTGTATAGGAGCGTGCAGAGCAAAAGCACTCTCTGCCCATCGCTGCTCTAGATACATATGCAGCTTTATTAGTTTTTCGTGGATTCCAGAATTTACACATGGTGTCATAGTGTCAGCTTCCCTTTTTACAATCCAAAATATGAACCAATTAGTTGGTTGATGAACGGTTTCAGTCTTTCCCACGGTGTCGTCGATAGGAAATTATATGCAAACAGTTACATCTTACTTTTTGGGGAATGGGCAAAGAGCCATGAGATTCCATTCTTCGGGCATAAATTCATTAACTCAACTTGTACCTAGCATTTATCAGGAGCTTCCTTGACAAACACGCCACTAGTTTTGTCTGGTATTGGGATGTGTTCTCTCTTCCAATAGAATTTTAGAACGGCTTGTTTGCCTGACAGTACGTCAGTCTCCTCGCTCTAGCGAAATTCTGTCGATCTTCTTAAATATATATATATATATATATATATATATCTTTTCTTCCTTGTTTAATTTTGTCTCTATGTTATCCAATAGGGCTGCTTAGGAACTGGCTTAAGGGTGGTTTTATATTCTGCGTATATATCTTGGGAGTTCGTTCTGAAAAATCAAGTTGATAGAAAATCCCCTGCGATCAAGAAAGTTGATTTACAAGTCAGGCGAAAGAGTTCCTCTACATTACTCCAGTCCTCAGCCGTCCTCTTTCTGTCATGATTGACACTTGTTAAGTTCGCTGACGCCAAGTGCAGGTTATGTTGTGATCTGGACATGCTTATAACAAGCAAAGATGGCTTTTACTCTATCAGCGCCCATAAAAAATATAAAGGAAGTTTGAATAGGGTGGCAAGCCAAAAGCATTCCCGCTGAACTGTGAAATAATTTCGTTGGTTTCTGCACTTCTTTCGATATCCACTAAGGCTGTACGCTTAAGGCGTGGAACAGTTAACAATTCCTTATCAAGTCGAAAGGATCGGGCTGTCATTTAGGCTCTCCACTTAATTAACTAAGTGGCAGGCACGAATAGCATACTGCTAGATAATATGACCAGATCAAGCCATATATCTAACTTGTTATTAAGACCTTTCATGGTGTACAAGAAGGGATACAGCCTTGTGTACCACTTCGTGCAACTTTCTGTACCCCAGAATGGCCACAGCTGAAACCGCAGGCAGCAGTTCTAGCACCACCCATTATCATTGTATACGACTAGGCGGACGCAGGCGCTTACACAAGCATCACTCTTCTTAGGTCACCGTCGCTGCCGAAAGCCTCCAAACCAGTACAGGTGCTCCCCTATAATCTAACCATTGCCAAGAGCGACCAAGAGATCCACCCTCGACCGTAAAAATAGATGAATTTTTCACTCCTTTAAGATTTAAAAGCATCGAGAGGCTAAAAGTTGACTGAGCTAAAGTTGCCTTCAATCTTGGAAGGTCTAGCTAGGTACATACATTCATATCTAGTCTCACCGCATATAACTTATTGTATTGCTGACTGGTACGATGAGCCACTACATTTCAGCTGCTTCCTTTAAATCGATATACGAGCTTCCTTGGTATCTTACGCCAACACCGCATCAGGGAACCCTTTCACCGCTTTCACGGCAGCAATAACATAAACATATCAGCTCAAACCATAAACAGCAAATAAAATTCAATAAACTTCAGAACGCAAATCTTTTTATATTTTCGGCAAGCAAATGCGAAGAAACGATGTCATTTGTAGATGTAGCAGGATTTTCGTGGCATCCGTAGCCTTTACAAACACGGGTGCTGAGGTACAAGAAGCCAGTTGTTACGCAGATTTGCCGCCACAATCCTTACGTGCCGTAGGACCAATGGAGTGAGGGGCACAAAAGGCTGGAAAGTTTATGAATGCGCGTGTCAGCCGCCATCAAAATTCTGGCCACAACGCGCATGAAAGCATAAGCAGAGCAGCGAGAAGGTAAAAGGGAAGGCGGCTCAGTGCGTGACGCGCCTCTAGGGAATGTTGTTATAATCATATCGCTGGAATTATATTCGTGTGTTTGTATGAAAATGTACATACATATTTTTGTAATACGCGAAAGGGTTGTTAAATGCAAAATGCTTGTTGTTGTTACAGTGTTATTCCGTATACATAGTATAAAGTAAACATGGCTTGCGGCAGCAGGCAGCTACGGTTTTTGTTGACACAAACTTTGACTTTTGCCAGTTTTCCGCTGGCAAATCTGTGGTAATATGGAAAATTTTGTTTGTGTGTGTGTGTGGGATGGCGCAAACACAAACAAACACCTACATGCAAGTACTCAATGCGGAAAAGTTGAACCAAAAATATGTACACACTGCCCCCACACACAAGCACGTCGCTGGCTGGCACTTTCCAACTCACTTCGCTGGTTGAGGACCAAAAGCCGAAATCGCTTCAACCAAAAAACATTTGCGAAAGTCAAAAGTAAACCAAATCCAACCTTGCCTTCTCGCGCAGTGCTGTTCGGGTTCGGCGTATGAAATATTCAACGGATTATTATGTGGTTTGGTGGTGGGGGTCACACCGCTGTTTCGCGTGTTGCATTCATAAATTTCCACGCGCGGCGCGGCGACTCACCATACTACGCTGCTCGTCGCGTGTTTATTTACGCCAAGTTAATAAAGTTGTCAAATTCGCTCAGAAAGTTCTTCAAATCAAATGTTCTTCTGTGGGGTTCCACTGGTATTTGTCGGCGCTATGTTGTTTCTTTGGGGTAGATAGATTCCTTGGCGGGTGTCTGCTGCAATGGTTGTGGTTGACTAACTTACCATCCATCGAAGCGTTAAGCTCGGGCTAAGATATTTCAGTTTACTTATGAATTGTAATTTGTAAGGGGATTCCGCAGTTGATACATTTACCTAAGAAACGAAGACTTGCAACTTTCAGTATTAGGGGAATTAGTATAAGTACTTATATATTTGCCGCTACTGTTGATTGAATAAACCAGGGGTCGTAACAGCTACAACTTTAATTTAAAAAAATCGCTCTTTAACAAATATTTTTTGACTTTTATATAATTACACCTTAAATACAAGTTTTTTATAATTTTTCCAAATCCTTTTTTCTAAATCCAAAATAAAAATTTTTTTTACTTTTATCTAAATAATCTGCAAATAACAGTTATTTTTGAGTTTTAAATTTAATGTCTTAGATAACAGTTACTGAAGACTTTTATTTATAAAAGTCGTCAATATAAATCAGTCACTGACTTTTATTTTTAAAATCATACTTATAAAAGTCATTTGTATAGGGCGTAGTAAACTTCGGTTCTCCAACACATTCTTAATTGCGAAAAATGGATAACGACTTTTATAAGTATGACTTAAAAAATAAAAGTCGGTGACTGATTTTTATTGATGAATTTTATAAATTTTCTTCAATAACTGTTATCTAAGACACTTTTATAATATAAAAATCGAAAATAACTGTTATTTGCCAAATGTTCAGATAAAAATAAAAAATTGTAATTCTTATTTTGGATTTATAAAATAAAAAAACAAAATAATAAAAAATAAAAAATAATTTGATTCTCGGTGAAAAAAGAAATCGATTGGTATGTGTCACTTAGTTGTAGAGCATTTCTCTCATAGTGAATTTTTCAATGACAGTTTTCATCAATAAATGTTATGTTCGGTCCCTGGAATAAAGTACTAAGTAGTAGACCTAATCTCACAGGTAGTCAAGGTATTGGCTTATGTCGACGTTTTAGATATACTTGTATTGGGTCGATTTTATAAGCGAAAGTATGATTGACGATCTAAAGAAATTAGATTATTGATCCATTAACTGTTCTTATGGAGCTTTGCTATGGTGGCCAGTGCTGATTTGTATCCACCGCTGGTGAAACTCAGACGTCAGAGGGGGTTATTATTATTATGCTTTAACGGATGAAGAAGCCTTTCAGGGGGGAGATTCTGTAACCAGTAAGCGACAAGTTTCGGATCGATATCGCACTTTTTGACGTAAAAGTATTTCATATCATACGTCAACAAAACCGATAACGATTCGAAAAATGTCGCTAACTGGTTACAGTATCTGCCCCCAGGCATAAAAAATTATATCCGATATGTCCGATTCAGCTGAAACAAAATTGCTTCAAACAAGTAAGAGTTTCTCTGCATTATGGCCTCGTACCGACATATCGATGGCTGAGTGGAAGATCGACCTATCTCGGCAGCCAGTTCGAAAACGCTCTATCTCAAAAAACTTTTCAAGAACGCCCTATATCAGCATATTTTCAATACATTTTGAAGTGAGATAGGGCGTTTTTGAACCGAATTTTAAAATAGGGTGTTTTTCAATTAAATTCTGAAATAGGACGTTCTTGAAAAGTTTTTTGATATAGAGCGTTTTCCAACTGGCTGCCGAGATAGGTCGATCTTCCACTCAGCCATCGATATATGCATCTTTTATTTAAATCAATATTAAAAGCTCTATTGGCTCCTAAATTCGGGTTTTGATGGGCGAGACTCCCCTGAACCGTTTTTTCCATATTTTTGGCCTATGTGCGATTTTATTCGAAACCTAATTGATTCGGTACCGAGTATCGAGAGTACTGGATACTTTTTAAATCGGTACGCGGTTTCGTACTTTAAATGACGATATTTTTAATAATATTCCTCATCAGTAAGTTTTTATTTTAAGCGAGAAAAATATTTTTGGCAGAAAATGAACTCCATTAGCAGTTTATTAAAAATAATAGGGGATGATGATGATAAATTAAATAAAGTCGAGTCTAAAGTAAGGTGCAAGATTTTCCATTGAAAATTATGTTACAAGGCTATAACTAGCGTAAGTGTCGATTTTATTTCAACTACATATGAATATGCTTCAACAAGTTTCGAGAGGTAAAATATTGAATGATAAATACTAATAATAAATACATGATATAAAATATCCGAATTACTTGCAGACACTTTTTTCGGCTGTGACACTTTTTTTGCGACTTTCGAAAAATTTTCAAAATATATGACTCTTAGAGAACACCCCCAAAAGAGTTTTTCTAGGTTAGCTCTTATAGGCGAAGAGTTTGCAAATACATTTTTTTTATAAATAAAAGGTTGTATTCACACTTTGAAAACTTTAAATACAAAAATAATTCATATAATATTTGGAATTTTTTTCCAACCGCAATCAATTCTATTGAGATCGTTCTTAAAAATGCTTTATTTACCTTCTAATCTGATTCGCACTCGGATGCAGAAATTTTGAATAAGTTTTATCAATTTTGTAGCACAATTTTATTTAATTAGAAGCTGTTATGTACACACATGCATACTATCATATACATATGTATATATTATACATATATGTAAGTGCGAAGGTCTTTATTTTTGTGGGCTTATAAAAATGCTTCTGAACCAACCGAATATCTTTACAACCAATCTCTAATGCGCCGCCACTTTTTTTGTACTCTTTTTTTTCCTTTTTTTTAAAGATTCATTCGTACTCGTAGCTTTAACACTTTTTATTATCTTTCACTTTTTTCGCTATTTTCGCCAATTTTTATATTTCTCATCTGATTTTTGCATAAGTTCAACGCGCCTATAATTTGTTACCGCTATAGCGGAAGTTGTTAATACTTATGTAATTGCAAAAATAAAACCAGCGAGATTAATTAACTTATTTTACTGTTGCGATTTCAACTGAAAGATATTGTTGAATTTTCTAATGAGTGAGCAAATTGTAAATGAATGAACAAAGTGTTAGACAAATGAATGAAATATTAACAAACATACATTTGTACATATGTATACATATGTATTAGGGTGGTCAAAAGTTTTTTTTTCAGCCCTTCCAATGAAAATAAGTAGACACAAGCAATTAATATTTAATCGTACCGTTAATGATTTTATAATATATCTATGAAAAAATTTATTTTCTCCATGTAAAATATATGGAAAACGTATGTAAATCGATTTCAACAGAAAAGAGGGAAAATTGATTTTCATGTGTATTTTTGGACCACCCTAATATCTATATATGCAAATCAAAACAATTTATAGGCCTCCCTCGATCTGATATGGGTTTCGCCAAAACTGGTAGCAGTCAAAATTACCGGTAATTTATAAAAGTTTATATATATTCTTGAGAACCAAGGTAGGCCAGGTTATGCCACCGTTAATCACAACATCAGTATGTATCTCGTGCCGATGTATTGTGAACCTAAAACTCGAAAACGGTTTGACCGATTTGAAGCTTTTTTCTTTTACCTATTCGCTATAATACTCAGATGGTTTAAAAAATAAGATAAAAATAAAAAAAAGAGAGTTGCCACCTTTTTGAAAATTTCAGTTTAGGTAAGTAGATAAGTACTTTACCTTATTATTTAATATTGCATAAAGGATGTCAAAAGAAGGCTTATAGCCGAAAATATATTTGACAAGGGTTGCCACCTGTTCGAAAATTTTAATTCAATTTAATTGATCAGAAAAATTAAATATTACAATATGGGAAAGAAAAGTTTGCTGCCGAAAACATTTTTGAGCAGAGGTGCCACCTGTTGGAAATTTTTTTTTTTTTTTATTATTAAAGAAGTTTAATTAATTTTACTGCCAAGAATACCACATTTATAGGGATGGAAAAATAGGAAATAGACACGCGAAATTTTAACAATTTTGGCTATATTTTTTTATTTATTTAAGGTTTACTTTAAATATAGTTCGTCGTCTAACAAAAACTGAGTACATCCAAGTTAAAAACAAATTAGATATTTTTTATATCAGTAAAGCTTTTGAAGACCCTTTGATCAGATGCCTTAAACTTACATTTTGCTATTTTCCTAAGTCCTTATGGTTTGAGAAAAGTGTTCTGCGATACTAATTTTCTTCATAAACGCAATCCAGCTTATTTTTCATACATAAATGTTTGTATGTACATATACATATATACATATGTATTGTGTAATAGCGGAAAATTCGCTAATTCAATTCATCTAAAGATGTGCTTTCTCATGAATGCACTCACAAGGGTATTTTGCTGCAATAATCGTATTTTATGTAATTTGTCTTAATTTCTTGTAATAAAATTTAAATAAAATTGTAATGTGAATTGCAGCAAAATTCACAAAAGGTAACAGGGATCGGCTCAAACTACAACTAAACTTGGTTGTATGTATGTTTGTGTTTTGACAGCTCAAGTCAGCAGAGACGTTAAGGTGCCAGTGGCGTTTGGCCGGCTTTGTAAGATCGTACATATATATGTATGTATGTATGTATGTAAATGCTCAGTCCCCTGGTTGGCGGGTTGCTTGGCTGGCAGTCAACGGCTTGGAAGCAGTCGGGTGAATGAGTAGATTTAAGTCATACTAGTAAATATGTAAACATATCAAATTACATACAAACATATGAGATATGTAGAAGATAACTAGCGAGTTGGTTGGATCTACAAAATGCCTGTAGATATTTTATTTCTTAGTTTTTTCGTTCAAACAACATATATTTTATTTTTTATTTTTGTATAATTGCAACAATGCACACCTACACAATTGACGCTGGCGGTGATAAATATATAAATTCAGAATAACATGAGCAGTAAGATTGTTTATAGAAACATGCATAAATTCATGCATACATATGTACATACATAGTATGTGTGTATGTACGTTAGGGCGGAGTAATTTGTTCGGAGTAAAATTTTCGAAGAAAGTGTATAGCAAATTCAAGTTATACGTTTATTTCTAAGCAAAAATGGCTAAGAAACTACAGTGGCGGTCAAAAATGTATGAATGCTGTTTCGTTTTTAGTATTTACAATGTTTTTCAAGCTAAAATTTGTTTAATATTTTTTTATTAAAATATGGTTCATGCTTTAACAAAAACTGTATAAATGATACCTTCAAACTTAAAGCAAATTTTTATCTATTTTTCGAGCTTTTTACCCAGAATTGTTGGACATTTTTCGGGTATGTGGTTAACTAGCTTATGTGATTTATATAGTTTTTGTTAAAGCATGAACCATATTTTTATATAAATATATCTAAAAAATTTTGGCTTGAAAAACATTGTAAATATTAAAAACGAAACACCATTCATCCATTTTTGACCTCCAATGTAAGTATGTACATATATGTATACAAAAATTGACCTTTGACCCTCCCAATTTTCAAAAGAAAATGCAATATTGTAACTTTTTTGGTCTAAATTAATTTTTCATTGTACCAAAAAAAAATCTATTTTCTCGGTTTTGTGCAGAAGTTGCTTCAATATGAAGATAACCCAAAATTTTGTAAACGAAAAATTAATTTCGTTCATAAAAAATTAGAATACGCTGATTTTTCTTTTAAAAATTGGGCGGGTCAATCATCATTTTTGGTATATGGTTTTTGCCTAATCAAATCAAAAGTAGAATTCGAATTCGAGGGTATGGCATACTTTATTCTGAATTAAATCACTCCGTCCTAATGTATCTACATATGTGCTTACAAAAGTATACTTACAGCCATAAGTTGAATATAAGAAATACCTATAATTTGTTTTATTTGTTTGTGTTATGCGCATTTAACGCCAAGCATCGCCAGTACAACGTAAACTGCAACAACAGCAATACCATACAATTGGCTCGTTGTCCAAAGAAAAGCAAAAAATGTTAAAAAATAAAAATAAATTCAAATAAAAACCAAAACAGTAAAAATAACGAAAAAGAAAAAAAGTTTATATTTAATTGCATTGTATTTATGCGCATGCGCATGCGCACTTACATCTCTCACTTGTTCACCACCCCTATCATTTGCTTTTGATAAAATGAAAAATTACGCTTATAAACACATGTATACATACATACATATGTATGGCTGTATTTTATAGCGGCCGATGCAAAAATTCACGTAAATATCATTTTGCTTCCTCTCGACTAGAATTTATTTGTATTTTATGCCAAATGTGTTACGCCTGCGCAAATGAGAAAAAAATACATAACTACAAATGTATTATTGTAGACACGTTTGTAGTAGTTGCTGCTGCCCTAGGGCGATTGCGGTGAGATCGCACAGCTGGTTCGGCGCTTGCCACTTGCGCAGGTGGGGGAGGACCTACATACCTACCTGCTTTTTGGGTAACCAGAGGAAGATAACCACTTTATTCTTAAGTAATTGTACACAAAATGCAGGTGACAACCGTAGGGCATGAAAGGATGTGTTCAGAATAGGCAATTGAAAGGAGTGTTTTGAGCAGGCAAACTAAAGCGGTATAGAATAAAAAAATAAGAAACAACAGAAACCTTCAAATGTTACGAAGGTTTGCTAGCAGGCCTTTTTTCTTCTCAAAAATATTTGACATTGCAACCGTTTTTTCGGTCTAGTCCGCAGCCACTAGAAACTGCTGTTTCCATTTGTTTCTCTCATTCGAAAAGTTCCTTGCAAACAGTTTCCAGTCGCCTATCTCAAATTACTTCCTTCAACGTTTTCTTGACTTGCTTTCATTTCGCCTTTAATTTTCACCTTACTAAAATTTCCAACTTTCTCGTTTTGCTCTTTAGCCTGCAAAAGTTAACTTCCACACATAATTCATTTCAAACATTTTCAAATTGCATTGCATTCGCAGATGAGAACTCAATAACAGTTGTGATAGAACAAACAGAAATCATTTTTAGCTATTTAATAAATCTAAATTCCAATGCTATAAACATACATACATAAATGCAAAGTTAAACAATGTGTAAGCATACCGTACTTCAACGTTATTCATTTTTATTTATTCCATAGACATGTGCAACCAATAAAATTGTCAAGTTTCACAGATAATCGTAATAAGTTGGCAATAAGCAGTTAGTGGGAGAAAAATATTGACGCATTGCAATAATTTTTATAAGCATTTATAAAGTAAAAAAATAGAAAAAAATTACTGACTGCATTGGACGCAGATAACCAGGCAAGAAAATTGTTTACGTACGGTGGTGGAGGTACATGGGGCGCTCCATACCAAAACGGAGGGCGTTCACACTTCATGTGTTTGATTTGTTTCAAATTTTTAGGGTTGATGCATTAACATAAATAATAAATAAATAAATATGAAATTTGAGCCTAATTACATAATACATTTTTATAAACTTATAAACAAAAACAAATCGATTTAATAGTTTTCCAAATATCTCGAAAACGGGGCAAGGAAAAAAATAAAAAAAATCACACATATACACATCAAAATCCTATAGGAAAGAAAAAATAAAATTTTTTTTTATTGAAACATTTTTCACATACCAACTTTTTGAAAAACAAAATTAGTTTTTGAAACAATGCCATCTCAACAAAAAAAAAAATGAAAAAAATCACAATCTGAGTATTGCACAATTTTTCAGTACAGTATTATGGGGGTGTGCTCTACTATAATTTGAGTTATGAATTTTTTTTTACTCCGAAGTTGAGTAAAATTAGTACATTACGAATTTTAAAAATTTTGTAAGCTACTGCAAAATTGCGTTGCGATAATACTACAATTTTATTTTCTGACATTTTCTGGGGGTTTTGACGGACCTATAATATATAGTTATCATGAAAAAATTGTTAAATAAATGACTGAATATTATCACTAGAAATTTCCTGAAAAGGAGCAGAGTTTTCCGATCTGCAAATATTGATTTTCAAGAATTCTATACCATTTCTACGAAAAGTGTTTTTCCCCATATAAAATACATGAAAAACTTTGAGCACTTTGAGCGACCTCTAAATATTCTTTGATTAAAGAAACAGGGGTATATTTTTTCGGTATAGAACAATCCTAGGGGGTGAGAGCATAGAAATTCTGACTTTACTTTATCTCATGTGTTTTTGGAGCACCCTAATGCATTTGAACAGATACTTCTATTCCACAGCCTGTGGGCGTTAGCTATCATGAGATAAGAGAGCATTTTAGATTGCTTGAAGCTTGTATTATTATTATTTATTATTTACATTTACGTATAAACATATTTTTCTCGAAAATCAACGACTTACCGAAATTCTCATAACAACATTCAACATAAGAACAACGCTCGCCCGATGTAGATTAGGTTAGTTAGCGGGCTGCCTCCGTAGACACGACTAGGCTGTTCATTGTGCTGCCCTTAAGAGAGGAAAGGGAAGGACGCAGACAGACCGCAAGATGAGGGGTCGTAGGGGTAGACGGGGGGGGAGGGTAAGGGACAGAATGACAACACCTATGGCTTCTTGCAAGAGAAACTTTCGGTGCCTGCAACGAAGATCTTCTAGCAACTGATGTACATGGAATTCCAAGGTATTCGCCCAGCACACGCTGAGCTGACCTCACATGCCTTCACAAGGTCAGGGGAGCACCCCAGATCACCTCTATCCGTAAGTAATTCCTGAAGAGTTCCCTGTCTTGCCAGCTCATCGGCCATGCACTTGCTAGCGATTTCGGTGTGACCTCGAGCCCAAATAAACTTAATAGCGGTCGATAGGGAAGCCAAACAATTCTTCACAGTTTCACGAACCAACAAGCAGCTAAGAGCCTTTTTAAATGCTTAGCTTTCGGAATAAATATTCACCTCCTTAAAGGGTATTACAGTAGAGAGCAACCAATTCGAAGCTTCTTTTATTGCGCCCACCTCTGCTTGGAAGACGTTGCCGTGTTCCGATAGCCTAAATTTCCGGGTGATTGAGAGTTCTTCGCAGAAGACACCTCCACCTACTTTCCGATTCACCTTTAATTCATCTGTAAATAAGTCTACAGGACCCCAATCCCAGATATTCCAACCCCATTCTCTCGCGTTGGAATGTGTGTGGTGAAAGATCCATTCGGACCCAGAACCGGCGTGTAGTGGCCTTCTAGGATACCCCATATGCCCATAGCTCGAGGCGAACTTAAAGCCCACCCCACTTAAGGTACTGGCCCAATATAGGCTGCTTGCTTCGCTGCGAGAAGTGTCAAAAATTATTTGGAATATACTAAAACGTATAAAGGCTGGCCAAAACATTTTATTTGAAAGCGTTTTGTAAGCTTTTGACAAAGAGGTATGTTCCCGTTCAAAAAACATAAATTCAAACAAAAATTTGCTTACTTAATTAAAAAAAAAGTCATGGAAGCAATTCGAAACGAAATAAAAATTTTTCGTTGTTTCCATATCTGTATTTAACATAAATATCGTTATCTTATAGTAAAAAGTTGCAAAGCCCACTTTTAAAAATTTTATACGAGGGAAAAAAACTTCTTATAGCTCCTTTCTTCAAGTAAATCGCTCTTTTGAGTTATAGTTTTTTTAGTAAATGTAGATATACATATATATATATATGAAGTAAATCAAAGCAAATTAAAGTCAGCAAGGTGTGCAAAGCAAGCCTGCATTGGGCCACAGCGTCTTTAGACTTACTGCGACCGTTCCTGCCACTGAGCGCCAGAGTGTGTATGGTTCGAAGTGCCCCACTAACTCCAATTAAGGCGCCTCTTCGCACCCTTTCCAGCTGATTAACGATGAAGGCCTTGCCCCGATGTCGATGATACGAAAGGAAAGTTCCACTGGAAAGTTTGAATAACTGGCGCAACTTCAGTGAAAAATTTGCGTTTGGTCATTTTTTTCGGAGTAGAGTAGTAGCCGAGTGCTTAGATGTGCCTAGTGCCACTAGGGAGGTCCATGGTAAAATTTATAGATTATAGATTCTGTTATCGAATTTGTTATCGATATTTTTATCGATAATGTTATCAATTATTTATCGATTTTGCTATCGATATATTTATCGATTTTGTTATAGATATTACTACCGATTTTGTCATCGATATTTTTATGGGTTTTGCTACCGATATTTTTATCGATGTTGCTATCGCTTTTGTTATCGATATTTTTATCGGTTTTATTATCGATATTGTTATCACATATCTTATCGATATTTTTGTCGATTTTGTAATCGATTTAGTTATCGATTTTGTTATCGATATTTCAATCGATTTTGCTATCGACTATGCTATCGATATTAATATGGATTTTAATATCGATATTTTCATCGATTTTTTGATCGATTTTGCTATCGATATTATCATCGCTTTTGTTATTGATATATTTTTCTTAGTGTGTGCTTTCGTTTATGACTTGGATATGCTCTTAACCATACCACGTATTCTACGTTTAAAGTTTATCTCCGATACAGCCTGCATACCTAGACGAAGGCGCTTGACTGTTCCTTTTTTTAAATGGCGGTCGCCCCTCGGCAAAGAATTGCAAACCTCCGAGTGTACTTCTGGCATAAAAAACCCTTCGCAGGTGTAGATATTTCCATTTGTGTCACAACTTCAAGAAGCAGAACACGAATTGGAGGAGAAGCTCGGCTAAACACGTACAAAATATTCAAGTCCCTTAAACAGGAAAAGCCTTGAAGACTTAGAAAAACTCAAAAGTTTTATTGAGATGTCAAGATTTGTATGAAATGAAAACCCCGGTTTGTTCAATAAAAAAAATACAATTTATTCGATATCTGAAAAATTAAAATTTCAAAAACACCGTGTATAGATATCCAAAAAAACCGGTGTAAACCGGTTTGGCAAACCTGATTCAATCACTCTAATCCTAACCGATCGAATTCAAACCAACTGTAAAAATTTTTTACTGGAAATCTTTTCCGTTCCGCTTCTAGAAGTATCAAGTCCAATTTTCAAAAATACTTATACGATACGTTTCAGGAAAACTTATCTTAAACTAGATATAGTTTCTTGCACCTACTACTTTGCCTTCCCTATCTCATAATCAGCTGCAACACACGCAACCAATTGAATTGAAAATGCAAGTTCAATAAAAATTATGCGAAAATGCATCAAAATCAAATTTAATGCAACCAAAGTATGTATCCATCCATTGTCAGCCATGGCCGCATGCCACATTCATATGTACTTAGTATGCGCTCGCTTGTATGTACACAGATGCCACCACAAAAAGTTGGTGAGCGCGTGCAATGCGCACAATTTAACACGAATCGCATTGAATTGAATTAAATTGCATCGAAATGAATTGAATTGAATGAATCTACGCCAGGCAATAGTATCTAAGTAGTTATTGCAACGTTTGTTGTGGCTGTTGCATACATCCTTTTGCGTAGGTTGCAAGTTGCCGTGAACGTGGACGTGGACGAGTTGAGACTGGCTGGCCAACAGACTCCGGTGGTTCTGCCTGTTCTTCTTACAGGCTTCTACAATATTTACCACATAATAGATGTTTGTATGTATGTACATATGTAGCTATGTGTGTGTGGCAGTTGGATGCTGTCAAGAGCAATGCTTGTTGCAAGCTTGTAAATTTATTTGTAGCATGAGTTATGACCATATTTGCGACAAATGCCAAAGAGTTGTCACCAACAAGCGGCTGGGAGCGATGTTGTTGTTGTTGTTGTTGTTTTTGTTGCTGCTACGGCGCGCACTTTGTGTGGCAATGCTGGTGGCCTAACTGGCTGCTGTTGTTGTTGTTGCTATTGCTATTGCTGTTGCTGTTGCTGTTGCTGTTGCTGTTGCTGTTGCTGTTGCTGTTGCTGCAGCTTGTTATATGTTGCATTTAAAAAGATGTTTTACCTTCACGACGACGTTGCAGGCAGTTGCAATATTTTATGCCAGCCACCAGCCAACTAACTTACCATTTTGGCAACAACAGCAACACACATCAACTGCCATTGCAATGCCATATTTTTATGTCATTTGCATGTCGCTCGGACGTTCGCTGTTCGGTGCGAATACTGGAACGTGTCGAAATATAAATACATACAATATTTGTATGCAAGCGGTTACATAAATCCACACATATGAGTATATATGTATGTATGTATGTATGTTGCAAGCAAATCAAAAACTACAGCAACAGCACCAACATCAAATGCAGATTTGTATGAATTTTTTATTGAATGAAATGGCGAAATGGCTGCACGTTGTTGTTGCTGGCTTTGATTCATAAATGCAAATCGTTTCGACCAACTCGCCGGGCAGCCAGGCAGCAAGCCAGCAATGCAGCATCAGCCAAGCCGGCTAGTTCCATAGCGGGAAGAGCTGGTTATTTTGGTGAATGCAAATGCGCGGCATTACCACAAAGCTATGTATCTTTGTATGTATGTATGCAAGGAAGTAACCATCGACCTACGCACCAACCAGTCAGCAAGTCAGAAGAATGATTTCTCTGCGTTGTTTCGAGTAAAAAGGTGCAAATTAACAACAACAACAACGACAGCATATTTGAATATGAACGCATTGTCACCACCAATAACGCAATGATAATTTAATGCAAACACACTCCACATACATATAAAATGATACGGGCAAGAGTGGTGCGGTGCAAGGCAAAGTGGAAAATTTTATGGCAGCAGTATCAGATTTCAATGAGCATTACATGTGCTCTGTGTGCGTCTGTGTGTGTGTGTGTGTGTGTGCATGATGTTTGATAGCAGTCCGTATGGATTCGTCGTGCATCGAACTTGCAATTTATGCATTTTTAAGATGAATTTCTTACACTTGGAAGGTAGTGTTTGTTGCCTTGCTTTTATTTTTCGTTCCAAGTAGAGGCTAATTACGGTCGGTTAGGTCGGTTTATTGGAGACTAGGAAATATCCGGCGTGCTTCGCTGCGCCTTAAAAGCATTTTATTGGGTTGTTCGATAAACGTATTGTAATACTTCATTTATTTTATCAATTCAATTGGAATCAAGCCTCAGTCCTCCTCAAAAATATTTTCGGTAGTAAACTTTCCCAAACCTCTTCAGTTTGATACCCATATTGCAATATTTGACTTGTCTTATCACTTAAATTAAATTAAAAATTCCAAACAGGTGGCAACCTTTCAAAAAAATATTTTCGGCTGTAATACTTCTTAAACATCTCTCTTTTGGCAGTCATAATGCAACATTTACTTTTATCAATTTATTTAAACTGCAATTTTCAAATAAGTGGCAACCCTATAATTTTTTTTCTTTCTATATTTTAAGTTAGACCTCTGGCCATACATCGGTGAAAACTGCATTCAATTCCATGCATTAGTTTTCGAGTGAAGCGCGCACAAACATACAGACAGATGGACAAAAATTCGAAAAATTTTTTATTTGACTTCTGTTGCTCTAATAAAGACTACCCATATTAAAATTTTTGTTTAATATCTATAATGTACAGACATCGGCCTGTTACAATTTATAGATGTGTACCATAATTTGAAGATCTATGCCAAAACTCTCATACTTAATTCTTGCCAAGGCGACGCTGAGGCACAAGAAGTGTACCGCCATCACAAATCCTCTACAAGGCAGGAAAGGTAAATGTGAAAGGAAAGGGAAGTTACCAGTCAGAAACTCCACAAGTTGTCTGTAGGCCAATCTGCTCAATAAATGTAGAAGCTAGATCTTCTGAGATTGATTACAACGCGAGTTTTGCACACCTGCTACTCCTCGATGCCTCCCAGACGTTCTTATTCTTCTTGATTGGCGCTGTATGCCTAAGCCATCTATACCGTATTAGCCGTCGCAAATGCGTATATCTTCCTCAGAATCTTTCCCTCGAACACACCAAGCCGCCTCATCGGATGTTGTCGTTGTGCGTTATTCTGCATCATTTCGACTTAGTCGGTCTAGGAGCTCGCTGAAGGCAGCAGCGTCTCTTTATCAGGAGGTGCGGCTGCAGGCAGGCCTCCCAGTCCTTGTTGAGTGAAATATTCGCCCACACGATATCTTCTTTGATAGCCGACCGAGCCGCAGAACCTTGTCTGACGCTTCTATAGCCCATTGGTCCGATGATTCATTACCAAGTGCTTTGCAGTGAAATGATTCCCATAGTGAGACAAGTTCATTAGGTTTTCCAATATAATTTTGTGAGACCTGCACGGCCAAACTGGTATTGAAGTAACTATTGGCACGAAATGAAAATACCTCTGCTTGGATTATTTCCTAGAGAAAGTGAAGCTTATCCTCACCATAAAAACTCCAGATCCTGACCTAATGCCAATTTTTTAGGCATCAGCTAAGGTTCCAGAATGTTTAAGATCAGGCTAAGTGTAGGGATTAAGCCAGAACTGCGTCTGAGGGAACTAAACATTGTGGAATCTCCTTAGGAATGATAATGCTGGCGTACTATCTTGGAGCATTAGCGTCTGGATCCCTACCTCCAGAAATTTCGGACTAACACCACACTGTGAGGACCCAGCATTGAATTTCTTTTAAGCCGACAAGTGACTTTCCACAAACTGCCACTACCGCCACGACCGCATTACTGCCAACTGCGGTAACATACTCTTGAGTGTCACCGTTACGTTTTGAGACAACATTGGGACAGACATTAAGCTGTATAGCCACCACAACGCTTCTTTTGCACATCCCACCAGCAGACTTGAGTGCTCCTGCATACCACAAAGGGCCTTGGGCTTCCGTGGAAACAACTCAATGGGATTTCCGGCCACAAAAAGGAGGGGGGGCCATAAGTATTAAAAAAGCTGAAGGCAATCCCATGCCAGATATCGAGGAGCGCCGCTCTGCTGTCCGACTGTGCCATGTAGATGTGTTTGTTGTTCATTCTCCTAACTCCCATTCGATTCTCACCCGCCATTCGATTTTAGTCGCCTTTTATGACAATCATGCCTTACGGCGCGTATATTCTAAGCCCCTTACTCCGCAGAGTAAAGACATTCTGCTAAATAATAAACTACTCTATCTTTATCTATAATTTGTATTGGTTTCTCTCCTAAGTAATTATGCTGTTTTTTTTTTTGTTTTTTATAAATTTACGTAAATGATGCATCCCACAAAAAACTCACTACTTGTGAGCTGTCAAAACTTAATGCGGATTCATTAAGAATGCGATATTAATGCAGCCAGCTAACTAAGGTTGGTGAGGCCAACGTCAGAACTCAGAAAATAAGTGCCAATGAATGGAGTTAATTTTTAAAAAATCTCACTGGGCAAACCAAGGGCCAGAAGCACAGGCACAGGGGAACTGATTTAAAGTGAAAAGGTAACCGTTAAATTATTATCAACATAAAATGATGCAAAGAAGCCGTTAAATATTATAAAGGAGGCCATTTAAATTCATTAATGAGCAAAATTTTAAAGTTAGTGGATAACGAAGACGCGGCTGCTGACATTCAACAACCGACGAACCAATTGAGTGGTTGTTTTAGTAAACAAAAGTAAAAAAACAAAAAACCCAAGAAGCTGGCACTGCTATGGAGAGGCAGTGCGCGCAGGTACGTATGTTTGTACGTCACCTGGAGGAGATGCCGTGAAGTGACTTCTTAAGTTAGTGAGCGTATGCGTTGTATGTATGTATGTGTAATAAAACCATTGGACATGCTGGCAATGCGTGGCGTTGACAATTTTCCATATCGCCGGAATGGACGAATATTTGTGAATATTGCTTAAAAATGTCAATAATTCATTTGTTATGGCTGCACACATGTGCATGTACGGGCAGGCAACATGAGATATCACCTGCGCGGCAGAGCGATGAAGGGTGATGAAGGATGAAGGTGCTGCTCCTGCTGCTGCTGTTGTGGATGATGAGGTTGACGATGTTTGTTGTTGATGGCGCGTTGAGACCGTGGCGAGGCAGCGAGGAGTAGGCAACACGCAATGCAGCCAACAACACAAAGCTAAGTTGAAGTTGAACGCTGATTGCTACATGGCAGCGGGATCAGCAGAAACGCGCATGCTTGCCGTTTCGCGCAGGGCAAAGCGCGACGAAAAAGGGTCGTCGTCGTGGTCGTCTTGGTCGTCTTGGTCGTCTTGATCAACGCAGTAGAAGCTGCGCGTAAAGAGCAACGTATGCAAATTAAAACTTGTCAACTTTGATTGTGAAGCGAGTTTGGGGATTTTGCTGTTGTTTTGCGACTTTATTTTTGTCTGTTTTATTACATTCGTTTTGTTTTTGCTCGTACTCGTACATGCATGTGTACATACATACAGCGCGCGGGTCAATTAGTAGATTTAGCTCCAGTTTTACCTGCAACAAATAAAAGTAAAAGATATATCTTTTTTTTTTTTGATTATTCGCATATAAAACCATCCTTAGCTCAATCGCCTCTGATTTATGCACAATCAAAATATTATTAACCTATTAATAAGCGCGCACGACAGACATATGTATGTATGTATGTATTCGCCTACCTTCCAATTCCGCAGAAATCCTCCGCGCAATATATTTTATACCTCCGCGCCGCAATTTATAATATTAATGTCTTCCGGTTGCATGCAACACACACAACACCACGCTATGCTACTTTCAACATAATTTGCATGCAACGCTCCCACACACACGCACTCACACACACCTTCACTCCGAAGTCACTCAGACAGCATCCAAAATCCTGTGCGCGACATTAGCAGACGAATTGATCGCTGCACAGGATAAAAGAGTTAAGGTTTCATGGCGTTGTTGTTGTTGTTGCTTTTTGTAGCGACTTACGTATCTACTTCTTAAACCAAATTTAAATGAAATGGATTTTAATGAGCGGGAAACGTTGTTTAATTAATAATTTAAATGTGCTAGCAGAGCACACACACACACATACACACAAATACTCAGAGAGATCTTCGAGTAGTTAAAAGTGATATGAAGACTGCATTAGAGGGCTGCTCGAATGGTGATAGATGAAGGGAAATTTCGAATTTACGACGTGCTAGGGTTCTTCTCAACATTTTTTCAGTACCTATAATTTTTTCAGAATTTTCATGATCGTTTTGGAACATTTTTGTGCGCCTTTTCGGATCTATTTGCATTTTTCGGAGTTTTTACGGACCTTTAGAAATTTTTTAACGCTAATTAAAAACTCAGAATTTTTTGGGATTGTGATGAGGCACTTTTTTTCGAACACTTTTAATTTTTATTTATTTTTGTCCTTGTCGAACATCCAGGATTTGGATTTATAAGATTTTAAATTAATTTATATTTCGACAGTTTTCTCAATTTTGCTGGACTTTAGGAATTTTTTAACGCTAACTGAAAATTATCAGATTTTCTTACTACTTGAATTTTTCGAAGTTTTTCAACATTTTTTTTTTAGCTTCTGCGCGGATCATATAGAATTTGGAAAATGTTTATTTATTTATACATTGAAACTCGGCTAAAATTTTTCAGAATTTCAGAGGTATTTTTACGCTAATTGGACGTATACGATTTTCTCAAAATTTTCTGAGATTTTGTGGATTTTTTGGAAACTCCCATTTTTTTTTTTTGTTTCTTGTCGAACTATTTCCAGTTTTTCGGGACTTTTAAAGATTTTTTTACGGCTAGCATTTTTTGAGATTTCAGAAATTTTTGGAAAAATTTCATTTTTTTCTCATTTGCTGCTTGTTTGATCATCTGGCATTTGGATTTGTAAAATGTTTAATTTTTTTTATATTTTGACACTTTTCTCAATATTTTGGATTTTGTAGGATTTATGAATACTCATTGAAAATTTGCTGAATTTTCAGAAGTTTTCGAGATTTTAGGCATTTTTCGAAAACTTAAGAGTTTTTTGTTTCTTGTGGCATAATCTAAAATTTGGATTCGTAAAATTTTTTAAATTATTAATACAGGTATTTTGACAATTTTCTAAAATTTTCGGAGCTTTTAGAAATCTTTCGGAAGTTTTGAACTTCAGAATTTTTTTATTCTAGCGATGTTCGGATTTGTAAAATTGTTTTACTAAAATATATGTTTGGATTTAGCTATATCTAAGCATATTTATTTTTCGACATCTGGCAACTCCGCTAAAAATATATTTGGATTAAAATTTTCCAAGAACGTTTTTTTATAACAATATTGTTAACTACTTTAGGAAAACAATTTAGTTTTTTTCGAAGCACAAGTTTCTATTAAAATTTTGAATTTTTTTGTATTTTAATGACAGGGGCGACTCTATAAAATATGTTTGTATTTATTTTCCTTAAGCATGTTGACCGAACGGATAAGATTTATATTTAAAATTTTGTATAATTTATGTCAGGTGGCAATTCTATAAAAATATATATACGTGTTAAGTTTTACCAGGCAGTTTTTATGATATTTGGAACTTAATAAATTTCAATTTTAATTCAGACGGCAACCCTAATAAAATGTGCGTTTCATTTGCCTTGTTTTAATTTTAAGACATGTGGCAACCTCGTTTAATTATTTGTACCATCTCATTGCAATTATTCAAAAGTACTTATGCAGCGCTCCAGACTGCATTAAAACAAAGTATGTACAATCAAATTCGCTTATACATACATATTTACCTGTTCGAATCGTTCAAATGCCATTGATATGCCCTTTTAATGACAATAAAATATTAATAAACATCTCCGAAAGCATGCATCTTCACCTTCTGCTCACTGCTGGCTGGGCTGTCCTGCATACCCTTGCTGTGCTACATAGCCGCCGTTCTCAGCCTTAGCCACCATTTGTGTAGATCGTCCGCATAGATATTGCAGCTTGCGTAGCACCAGAAGATGTGAGCTGGCACCTACCGTTCACCCTGGGAAGCAAACAATACAATAACAATGCTATGCACGCAAACTTGTTTCTAACACATTTAGTTGGGGCACAAAAATATTTGTATTTCATTATTTCTATTTTTTTTTGGTTTTTGTTTTAGTTTAGTTAGACCGCAGCGTTAAGAAAATTTCTTCTAAATAAATCGTTAAACGAAATCAACGATCAAATTGATTCTTTAATATAATTTTTTTTTTACCTAATTTTTTTCTAATTCTAATACCAAAAATTTTTGATACACCTTTTTCTCGCCCTTGCCATTGATTTTTAAATGTATCTTTGTATGTATGTATGTATACACACATACATATGTACTTTTTTTAAATATATTTTTATTGATTTTTATATCCCACAAACGATCGACCAACCACACTTTAGTGGCGCGCTCATCGCTTTACCAAAGCCAAAGGAAACTATAAATTAGTTCTATGAATCAAAAAGAAATATCTGATTTCTTATATCAGATAAAATACATATTTTTGTGTCTTATGCATAATTTTCGTTAGTCATATATGCATACATACATCCATGTGTATGCATGCTCAAACATAGTGTGGTAATGTTGTATTAAAAAAAAAAGTTGTTTAGAAGAATCTGTTGACATCAACCGCACAGCTTTTGATGCTTTCAAATATTCTCGCATATCCATTATTTCATATGTACGTATGTGTGGATGTAATAAAGCCTACAAGAAATTGTGTATGTATCCTGTAAGAAATACCAATTAGCTTGTTCTATGCTAAGCTGCTAGAATCTTAGGTCTTAAAAATTTACACTTTGAGTTTGATAAAAGTTTATCAGCACTCAAAATTGTGTGAGAAAAGCAAACCTGATAAAAGAAAAGTCGCAAGAATCTCGAAATTATTCCGAAAACCTCAAATACTGACGAAGAACCCTGAAAAAATCTGGAAAAACAGTCTCCCAAAAGTACCCAAAGTTCTCCAAAGCTGCCAAAAAATAAACTGTAGAATCCCGAAAGACTTCCGAAAAATCTTGAAAAAGTCTTGAGAAGTTTCGAAAATTCACAAAATATCCTGAAAAATAATGAAAAATTCAGGATAAGTTCGGAGAGAATCCTAAAAATTATTAAAGATCTACTTTCTTCCGAGAGACCGTTTCTGATCTGTAGCTGTCTGTGGCTAAAGCTATCAAGTAATAGAGACTTGGACACTACTTCGAAGTTCCGCAGAGACCATTTCAAGCAACGGCAAAAGTCGTCTTTGTTATAGGCAGTCATACTGTCACCAAGGTCCTCAGGTTGACAACGGTTATCTCGGCATGCTTATAGAAATGTCGAAAATTTCTGCAGTTCCTTATTTAGAATAAATCTATCTTTGCTGTGTCTCAGAGCACAGCTGTGTTGTTTTAAATGTTTAATAGTTGGGCAATTCACAAGGTGTCGTATTTGTCGTGTCTGTCGTGAAGTCATGATATTTCATGACAGTTGTAAAAATGTTGTTATTGTTTTGTGAAGAAAAATAACACATGACGATACAACTCTGCAACCTATGTTTATTCGGTGTTATGTGAGGTTAAGTGCTGAGATATAATAAATAATCGTAACAGGTGTTCACAACCGTCGTGTTTTAACACAACTTTTGTTAGGAACATATAACTTCACAACACCTTGTGAATTGCCCAAGTATATGTTTTAAAACAGCTGAACATATTAAAACACCTCCCGTGTGCCCGCCACTGACTGACACGTAGTTTAACCCCCAAGACCCCACCGCTGGATCCACCACTGTGAACTCCGGTGAGCCATGGAGGCAGCCCGGGAGTTTGGTGGCACTGGTCCTTGGTAGGGGTTTATGGTCGAGGATTTCATTCGGAGCCACTTCTGTTCAGAAAAATGTGGAGCCAATGTATGAACAACGTTTAACAGATTTCGTCGACCTAATTAGTGTTAGATCGCCGAAACAATAGCCCTAGGTCGGGTAAAACTGGCTGTTTTGGGTAAAAAGGCATAACGATTAACATCTAAATTTGCTTTCAATCTATTGATCGAATTTCGAATAAGAAGGATAAAGTGGAATGTTGCTCGAAAGTAAATTACAACCTCTTACAAGGGACAATTCGCTCTTCTTAAAATGAAGGAAAATTTCCAAAGCTTCCGGCACAAATTGGAAGAGAGACGCATGACGAGAGCTCAGTTGTAAGAACGAGTGGTGAACATTTCTTTGGCATAAACTAGTTCTGGAACAGATGTTCACCCTAATAACAACGTGAATTAAATGCAGGCATGGGCGGACCCATATGTATATATATAAAGAATAGTACTCTGAAATATCAGCTTAATCGTTTCGACCCCCCTAAATGCAGATTCACTTTAGGGACCAATAACCTCAGCACAGGCGAACACTGGAAATTAACTACAACTTGGCTTCGAAGTTAGGGCTAACCACTAGGGACACAAAAATAAGAATATTTTTTTATTGGACCTCTTTACTTGTACACCGTATTCTAGATGAAATGAAAGTGATAATTTACCACACAAACAATACAACAATTACACTTTTCCTACAGGGTTTTCCGTATCAAAAACAAACACAACATGCTGCAGCATCGTCTATTAACCATCTACTAGCTCACATATCTACAAGAATGAATTTTTCTACTTGAGTATAATTCTTCTCGCTCTCAGACATGTGGTCTACAACGTATTCAGACCTTTAGGAGACTTTCTGATGTGCATATGATTACCATATGAGACTGTTTGGCTGCAAACGTACTGGAGTGAGTAGTTACAGACCTGCCAGTCTACCACGACTCGTAAGTTACGAAACTGTGTAAATATTCGTATGTAGTATGTATGCAAGTGTTTACCCTTCTCTGTCCCACACATGACTGCTCTATCGTGTAATTAATACCTATAAATGCATTACCAAATAAATATTAAACGTCAAAGACATAAATTTCGATATCATCTAGTAGATATTCCTTTTTTAGTTTAATACATAATTCTTTGATCTTATAATTTTTGGTATTTAATTTTTATTACAAGCTCTTTGCCAGATTTTGATTATGGCATTTAGATGGCATTGACGATTTCTTTGAATTGAAAAGGAATGCGTGTGTTCGATATCTTGTTAATTTAATAAAAATCTGTATGTATAAAAAAAGTATGCCTGCCTTTTATTTATGATTATCAGAATCATGTTGTATTAATTTAAATATGAATGATTTAGTGATATATTCTTGGGATAAATTTTTAGCCATTTGAATTTCAAAACCTTTTTAGCTGTTGGCATTTAATACATACATATGTGATGAAGACTTTTAAGTGGCGAAAGTTTAACTCCAAATGAGTGCAGATATTTGCTTTAGTAGAGTACCAAGGCATGAAGACGTAAGGGCGAAGAAAAATGCTGAGATATTTTATGTTCATAACTTGATTATATGGCCACTTACACAGTAGCGCGTTCTCCTTGATCTAAATATACTTGTAGTAGGAATGCTCGATATGATATCGATTATTCCGAATATTGATTTTTTGAAACGATATTTCTCGAGTCAATATATCGCATTGAATTTGAAAAGAAAAAATTATGAAATTCAACAATTATTATATAAGGAAAAACTATCTTTACACAAGGAACGTACCATTCTGTGTATTCCAGATGTATTTGGCCAAGCCTAAGACCCTGACCAATAATTGTCAGCTTTCACACAGATTGTTTTTAGCGCATAATGAACCCTATTTTTGCTATTACCAGTCAAAATTCTAAAAATGCGGATTTTCGGTCCACGCTAATGCGCATACACTTCTCTCCCACTTCTGCAAATACGCGCACAATAAAAGACATAATCCTGTCTGCTTTTCCTCCTTTTCTGCTATAATTGCCTCAACCAGGTTGCATTAGCTTACAAATCAATAAAAGCCTATTTCGATCGACAAAACAAAAGTAAATCACTCTCATTTACTCCAACATCCACTTATCCATATCGATGATGAATCGTCTTGCAACATTTGATTTGCGCTAATAAAGAAAATTATTTTTTCATGTTACAAATAAGGCGGAAATCACTGCGCACTTATGGAACCCTAACATATATATATATATATGCGCTGGGGAGGACTCCCCTTCTGTACTTCGCGACATACTTACATACATATGTACACATGTATGTGTCTTCATACGCGCTAAAGTATTGCTGCAAAATAATCAAGTGGAAGTGCTGATCCGGACGCATTTGTTAGCTGCCTGGCACGCTGGCTATCAGGGCTATTCCTCAGGGGAGTTATTACCGTATGTTGCCGCACAAACGCACATAAATAGTTAGTACTCATACCTTCGCGCACGAAATGCTTCTACTTATGAAAACTTTTTCGCCTTAATCCATTGGTATCTGTAATCAGCAGCAGTTCGCTGACGAACCGTGGCAGCCAATAAACTCAGCTCATCTCTGCTCGCCTACTACTCAGCTATTGCCCAGCCCAGCGTGTGGTATGTTGCTACATGCTGATGATACCTTACTTAAATGAGTCTCTGGACCTTTTCTAATGAACTCAATCAAAAATCGATTTGCTATTGATAACTGCCTCTATGCTGTGATGGAATTGGAGTTGCACTTGAAGCACTTACAAACGTAAATATGAAAGAGCGTAGGCGGTGGGGGAAGAGAAGCTGTAAGTGGTAAGGGCATATTGCCTGCAAATGGCATCTATGAGATAAATTGCTTGGTATTAAGTGCTTAAGAACAAAAAGCTTTGTAACAGTAAAGATGCATGCGCACATGTGAATATTCTGATGCAAGTATGTACATGTGTATGCAAGTATGTAAGTAAGAATGAAGGCTCAGATTTTTCTATGGATTTCGCCAATTTAGTTGGCACAAATATTACATTTTTTTTTTTGTGTTTTTGTTTTGACGTTTGATGAAAAGGAATTATTAATAATCGCTTGGGATTTCGCGAACGTTTTATTATGACGCAACTTTTGTGCCATATATGTATTTAAGTTGGATGGGCATTGCGTAGTTATCGTTAAACAATGATATGTATGTACATTAGGGCGGTCCAAAAATACACGTGAAAATGTAAAGTCGGAATTTGTATGCTCTCATTGCGTAGGATTGTTCTATACCAAACAAAAAAAAATACCCTAATTTTTTTATTTTGAAATCAAAAAAATATTTAGAGGTCGCTCAAAGAGCCTAAAGTTTTCCATGTCTATTATATCGGGGAAAAACAACTTTTCGTAGAAAAGGTGTAGAATTCTTAAAAATATTTTTCTATCGGAGAACTCTGCTTCTCTGCAGCAGATTCCCAATAATAATAATCGATTGTTTATTTAACAATTTTTTCATCGCAACTATAATTTATAGGTCTGCCAAAAACCCCGAATAATTCAATGAGGGGAGCACTAAAAAAACGTTAGCATTAAAAAAAAAATAGTTAAATAAACATTTGGGTATTATTAATGAAATTCTCCTGAAGATATCCAGAGTTTTCCGACCGAAAAATATTGATTTTCAAGAATTCTATACCATTTCTACGAAAATTTATTTTTTCCCATATAAAAATACAGGGAAAACTTTGAGCGCTTTGAGCGACCTCTAAATATTTAAAATAAAAAATAGAGGTATACTTTTTTCGATATAGAACAATCATAGGGGGTGAGAGCATTACAATTCCGACTTCATTGTTTTTGGACCACCCTAATGTACATATGTATGCATGCGGATGTGGATAGCTTCTCGAATGGTTTTTCGATTGTTAATGGAAAAGTATGTCATTGAATATGAGTATCCATTTACTCGTCTATTCCTGCCAATGTACTTCTCCCCTCCCCACAGGCATAAATTGAAGACGAAGAAACCAGCTTGCTTTTAATTGCAGAGAATTTGGTGATTGACAGACCGCTGGTAGTTTGCGATAAGATTTTTCATGTAGCTCATTCCCAGCGAGCTAAAGTTCATAAGTTCACGTAATATGTACATATGTCTTTTTTAAGCAGATAAATACTCTTATTGCGAATTAGCGCAGCTATTGTATATGTATAAGCAGAGACATCGGCGTAGCTAGAATGAAATTATTAAGCTGGACTATTCGGGACTAGGTCGGGACAAGTTTGGAGTCACTTCGGGACTAAATCAGGGCCATTTCGGGTCTAGTTTAGGAATACTTTGCATCTAGTTCGGGACAAGTTCACGACTAATTCGGGCTAGTTTGGCTCCAGTTCAGAACTAGTTTGGCATAAAATTGGGACTATTTCAGAACTAGTTCGTCGCCATTCGGGCCTAGTTATAGACTAGTTCAGACGTAGTTCGAGACCAATTTTGGAGATCAGAATTTGAGGAAACTCAGAATTAGTTTGGGACTACTTTGCATTTAGTTCGTTATTAGTTGGGTCCAGTTTGGGCCTAGTCACTAACTCTGGCTATGTTTCGAAACGGAAACTGACAAAATAAATGAAATAAAATTGTCTCATTAGCTCAGCGAAAATAGGGCAGCTGGGAAGGAAAAACTGAGAGCATTGCACGTTACGCATGGGTTCAGTACATTTCGATAGTGTTTCGTCCACACACCTACCAGAATCCAGAGTTGGCGCTAGGCTAGCTACAGAAGTTACTCTGTGCCCTCGTGATCAACCACCGGTAAGAAGGTCTTGGAGCAGACTTTAAAAGCTTAAACAGACGGCAGCGTTGATACAGATTAAGTCCGACTGCAGTTAATTCCCGAATTGATCCGGATCAACGCTGACGTCTGTTTATGCTTTAAGCCTTTCTGAGAGAGTGTACACCTACTCCAAGTGTGTCGTCCAATTTCGTTTCATCCGTGCATTCCGGGAGCATTCACGTCTAAGTGGAATGTGTGAGAGAAGAAACTGTTTTGGAGGCCAAAATACCTTTCGGTCTACTTCTTCGCTCCGGAACACATTACAAGCGGTGGTGTCATCTAAGGCCAATATCGGACAAAACTAACTTAGTAGTCGTCACAGCAAGTGCCAACTAACATCCAGCTAAAGGAAAAAACCCCCGGCAACAGCTAAACAAACTCACACATGTCAACAGCGGACTACACATAACAACCACAATCCAAACCAACAGCAACAAATCTACCAATTTCATCATATGCTCGAACAGATGAGCGCAAGGCAGCAGACGTCTGCTTTATTCTAGCCGAACGGATACCGAATATTTGACAGAATCAATTCCGACGGCATCAAACTACTACTATTCTAGATATATGGAAAAACGGGTTATGTTATCCTCATGCTGAAGCCAAGGAGAAACACCGAGCTCCAAGACTTCAGACCTTTCACCCTCATCTTACCTATGACAAAGACTTTAACCCAATACTTGCGCTTCGCCTCCCATCGTACTGACATTCGATCAATCAAATACTCAAAACACACTTCACAACGCACCTGAACCAATGGATCGCCAGATGGATGAGGTATAACTGGCCTCCGATGGGCTATAGACATAACCGGAAGAGACCGCGCGCTTCCTAAACCTGGGTTAGTAGAAGTCAGACGGGGAAGATGAATGAAATAATTAACTGATTTGGGGCAAAATACTTCAAATACAACAATGTATAAAAATGTTATGAATTTGATCACTTTTTGCACACTGTACTCTATACTACCATTTACACTGAAAGGTCAGAAATTAAAGAAATCATAAATTGTATCAAAAAACCGTCTGAATTAAAATTCCATAAATGAACTGGGTTATGAGGTCGCGGCACATGCCAAAAATGATCAGCAAAAAAAAAAAGAAACGCATCCGAATGCACAACTACCCAAACCAGCTGCATTGCAGTAGCAATGCGGTAACAATGCATTGCACGAGTTTGTAAGTCACTTGGACGATTTGTGTGACATTGCCGCATCAAACGCGCCGCTTATCTTTCAACAATTCATCAAAAAGAAACCTTGCGGTGCGCGCAATATCGCACATACGCGAATATCATTCATTACATAAATATTTATTACTACGTTTGCATGCATTTATGAATGCAGGCATGTGCGGCGCGCTGCAGCGTATTGCGCGCGTTAGTATGTATTGGCAGCTAGCTGTCAGCGACTGGCTCATATAAATAAATAAATTCATCATTGTAAATCATGCCCGGTATTTTGCCATTTAATTAATCACAAGCTGATGCAAGTAACAACAATAGCGCATACTATATACATATAAATATGATAACAGCAACAACAACAAGCGCAATAAAAAATGCGCTTAATAAGCAGCAACTTGAAAAGCGCAACCAAAAACGGTAAGAATGTTGAGTAAGTAGTAGCGCTCGCCACTACCGCGTTTGCCATTTTTCAAAGCTTCTTATTGCAGTTCCACATTGAGCTGCCGCCATTGCCTCCAAACGCGACCGCAGCGCACAGCTGGATATACTCAAAAAAAGATGATATTTATGGCAACTTTGACAATGAGCGGCGCGCGCGTCAACGCGCTTGCGGCGCATTTCATATTCCATGCCGCGCAACGATTGACGACGGCGAATTTAGTAGCGCGTCGCGTTCGCAAATCACAATTTTCAGCATGACACTCAATTGAACACATAGCTATGATGCGAATGAAAATAAGAGGAGTAGAATGAGAATAAATGCTGATTGCAGATGGCGATATGAGCGTCGCTGGTGCAGCGCGGTAGGCGTACAACGCGCGCGTTTTAAACCAAAGAAGCGGCTCACAATGCGCGGCATGCGGTAACAAAAGTGAAGCGCCGCTGCAGTGCGGCCTAATCGATTGATGCATGATTGAATGAATGAATGAATGACAGCAGTGCGCTCGTAGACGAATAACGCGCCAGGGCGACAAATATATTAAAGCAACAACTAGGTATCTGTCGCTGGAGTGTAGTGTAGTAGGCATTCGGTATGTTGTGCGCGGTCAATTCATATGATTGCCGACAGATAAAATGTCTCAGCGGCGCGTCGCTGTTGACAGTCCCTGTGGCAATGCTAGCAAAGGCAGCAAGGCAACAGCAATAAGTGCAACAACAACAACAACCAAACGGCTGTCAACTTGTACAACATATTGCCACCAACATTGTCGAGCGCATAACCAGCTGCGCCAGTGAATTCTAAATGTAATAATTGCAAAATATAAAGCAGGCATATCAGAATGCATTGAAGCATCTAGCGCGTCCTTGGCGTCCACTGCGCGCGCGCACAACGCTGCTGGCCGCTGTTCCGCGTTACTTACTTTGCGCACTATTTCAAATACTTTTTTTTTTGTAGTTATTAAATTTGTTCTGCATTGGATTTAATGATTTATGGTTGGCATTTTGTGAGTGATGCGCTGCTTTGGAAAACCTCAAATCGTTCGGTACGCTTGGTAGGTGGTCGACCAAATGTAGCTTCTGGCGGTGACTTTGCGCGCTCCCACAAAGGTGATAGCCGGCGAATTACCAACTTAGGCATATCCCACAAGTTGACTGTGTTTATTTGCGCACGCCTAGCGCTCAGTTAATCGCTACGTATTTGGTATGTGATTGTTGGATTCGCGATTAGAAATTTGAGTGATTTGTGGCAAGTCTTTTGATTTATTATAAACGAAAGAGGGCTGACTGAATGGCTACAACTAGGCTATGCTTATAACCGGAATAATTCGGAGGGGGATCCGCCTAAGCTCCTTTTCGAAAATGTTTTTGAAGAGGGTTGCCACCGTTTTAGGAATACAAATCAATTTAATTGACGAAATATTCAAATATAAATAAGTGTCAAACGAGACAGGTTTAAAAACGTGTTATTTCTAAAATATGTTTGAAGAGGGTTGCCAACTGCTCAAAAAGTTAAAATCATTTTAATTAATAGGAAATTAAAACCTCTTAATATACATGCACAGTTAGGTGTCAATCGAACAGAGTAATAAAGCTTTATTTCCGAAATTATTCATATTTTTGAAGAGAGTTGTCTTGTGTTTATAAATTCAGAATTAAGTAGTTAACTTGTTAAATATAATATTTTAGCATGGCTACCGAAAATGAGCTGAACATTTCAAAGTTGCAAACAAGCAAGTATAAATCTTAGCTTTCCTTTTTTCCAATTTTTTTCTTTCTCAATTTTCGCCTTAAACGAATGCAAAGCAAATAAACTTGGCCACTGATTCATTGTTCTCTAAGTAATTGATTTAAATTTTCTTAAAAAAATACGAACATTTTCTATTGGCTCATTTATGTATACTAAATATGTAAATGCCTAATATCTGTATGGTACTATATGCAAACATATGTCTATGTATGTATGTATGAGTGTGTTCTTTACTTTTCGAAGCTATTAAGTGCTTGTGCCGCACAGCGGTTTGCAATTAATTTCTAATTAGAAAACAAGCACAAATAAAACAATAAACGGCTGTCAACGCAATTTTTAATTGCCTTTCAAATAAACAATAATCGCTTGAATGGAACAAAAAAATAACAACAAATACAAGAAACTGAAGAACCACAATGAGGAAGAGCATTTACGCTCGGAGCGGCAAGGAGCAGTGCCGGATTTAGGCTAGGCTCTTTGCGTGATGCACTCAGATAAAAGTCAGCTAAATAAATTTCCCTTAACACATCATTTGGTAACTATAACGAAATAATGTAATTATAACTAAATCATGTGTTGTAGAAAACATATTTAGTTGACGTAACTAAAGTCTTTTCTCTGTGTGCGGGCTCCCTGGGAGTACTAAAGCTTGTTTGAAGTTGTAAACATAGCCTAACTTTACAGTTAAAAATTACGATAAGGTTTTTCTATGCAATCTAAAAATGCATGCTTTGTAAATTTTAAACTCAGCTTTATTTATTTTTTTTTGTTTTGCATAGTAGGATCGCTATTGAATGACAAAAAGCGTTTTTAATATTATGGAATGCGTGAGCTGGACAAGGACAAGAAGGCAAAAACATGCCCTTTTACAGGGTTGAGCGTAACATCAAACACATTTTGCATTATGCAAAGGCAACATTTTTTGGTAGAAATGAAATCACCATAAAATTTTAGATGTAATTTTTCTTTTTAATAAAAAACATTTATTTTAATGTCATCTATTTTTTAAAATTATTTCATTTATAAAAAAAAAAAAAAAAAATTTGCTAAAGTGCGAACAGCATAACGCAGTTCTTTCAATTAGTCTTTCGAAATGCAGTAAAGAGCTTTCAAGATAGTTGCCAAAATTGATAATTGTCTTACGAAAGACAAAAGTTGTATATAGACAGGCCTTAAAACTCATAGAAAGTACAAAATTTCCCCAATGTAACACCTCAAATTTGTAATCACAATGACTTCGATCAAGACGGTGGAAACTGCTACCCGTGGGTGTGGGTGGTATCAACCTGATCCCTATGGCTGTGCCGGTGCCTCCTACGTTTCTTATAAATTTTAACTATATAACTTTTTCACTTTTTTTAATCTTTCATGTGGCGCCGGCCCCTAGGCTAGCGCCTATGTAGCCTGTGCTTAAATCCGGCCCTGGCAAGGAGGCTTAAAAAATGCTGCCACTACACTAACCACAACAAACAAAACAAAACATCGATAAATTTTCACATTATTATTTCGAAATGATAATATTTACGCCAACTAAGCGTAGCAAAATAATATTAAAAAGATTTATGCCAAATTTGTTGCGGTGCAAGCGTTTGTGGCTTGGCTTTTTAGCCATTGTAGATGTTCTTATTGTTTGTATTTATTTCTGTTTTGTTTCTACACGTGCGTATTTCTTAACTGAGCATTCTCCATTGCACCGCTGCTGCCTTTCTACATCCCAAATGAATTATGAAATTATTTTATTTATATGCAATGCGACCCCATGCCGCGTAAGCGCCGCAAAAGGTGTTAATGTGAATAAGCATTGTCCATACATTGCGCCTGAAGCATTGGATTACATACGTGAAATCAAGCTGGCCGCTCGACAGGTGTGCACGCTGGCACGCTGGATGCTGCGAGTGCTAACAAAAGAAATGCTGCAGCTCCACATCTCATCCGCATGTGTGCATACTCGTATGCAAGCTAATGAGTCTCAGTGACATACATATGTATGTACGAGTAGTACTGCCCGGCAGTAGGCATGCAAAGGCACTTCACCAGATTTTCACTAGCGCCGTCCATGTTAGCTTCAGCGGCGCATATCGCCCCCCACTGTGTAAATTACTTGATTAAAAATGTTATAATCGCTTATTATTACGCGCCATTGAGGTTGTTAACAAGTGCAACAACAGCAACTACTATGGCAACAATAAGAATAGCTTTCTTTAGAGCTGCTGAACGAATTCTTTTTGCTTGTATTGGACATACATTTATCAGGTCGGCGCTTATGTTTATTTGTTTAATTTTGGTTCGTGCGTTTATTGCGATTAAAGAGACTATTTTTAATTGACCTAAATGCCTTTTGATTTGTAAGCGTTTTCAGGAAATGATTAGTTGCTAATTTCTAACTCAATAATACCAGGCCCAAACGTTCTTAGCACCAAATATAAGTCCGGCATCCCTTTGTAAAATTTGGTTGAGAGACAAACCGGTTTCAGCGTCGTGTCATCTTCAGTGTCATTTTTCGTGCCTCCGCTTTCGAAGTCCACCCATGGCTGCCGAGGTGAATGTTTTTGTCATTTTCCGTCCAATCTCCAGAAAAATAGGCCAAGCATTGGCTCAGATTTTTGAAATCGTCGGCAGCGTAGCAATTCATCAGGCAAATCGATTCTCTGAACACCACAAATTTCTCAAACCTATTTTTCAAAATTTTAACCGGAACGAGTTGATGTTTGGTCCCCGCATCGTTTGCACGTCTAAAACAGTGGTTGCGTGCTTTCCGTCTATCCAAACTTTATCTTGTCTTTCGATCGCAGATTGCCATGCTGCCTAATGCAATATTTTATACAAGAAGGTAGTGCTGCACACTACTATGCTTGAGGCCCCTGCGGAGCCGATCAAACTCAAATTGTAATCCCTTCAAAAATATTCTCAGGATCGTCATCAAGAGAAGAGTTCTATTCCGAGATTTAATTTTACTTTTCATTTGAATTCGCTTTCAGCAGTCGACTCAAAACCAAGTGGACAACCCGAACCTGGGTGAATTTTTTAATTCATGTATTTATGCGCTTGCAGCCGCACCTCATGGTCAAATGAAGCTCAAGACTTAAGAATTAGGAGTTATCCAACTAAAGCTTTTCCCTTTCTGCCGTGAGCCGTGGCCAAAAACTGCATATGAATTGATTAGCGCATCCCACTTGTGGCTTTCTCAGGTTGCCCAGTGTGCGCAAATGCGGAAGCAAAAGTAGGAATTGAGTATAGTCGATCAACTCAGTATACCCAATGGCACCTCTGCTATTAACTCCATCTGTTTCCAGGGTACATAGAATATATCGCCATCAGATTTTGGTTGAAGGGCACGCTATCTCAGAGACCTTTTCAAGAATACCCTATCACAGAAAACGGTTGCAGGCGTACTGATTTTATCAGTACAGTACTGATTTTTCAACTCTTATACTGATTTTATTCATTTATTTAATCAGTACGCTAAGGTCCTGATTTTTCAAAATTTGTACTGATTTGTACTGAATGTTCAATTCAAACAAAATACTTTAGGATTTTCTTCAGGTTTTTACATAAATTTGGAACTTCCTTAAAATGTACAGTAAAATGTAAGAAGAAAATAATTTAATTATAGTTGGCATGTTTCATAAAATGTTTGATATGCTCAAGAAATTAATACAACAAAAATATCAATCGTTTTACGGGAATATAATCAGGTCATTAGGTACCAGTTGCGATAATATGATGGAGCTTAAATTATTTGAAAAGAAGGCTGACGTTTTTTTTTGTTATGTGTTGTTAGTTATCTCGAAAATAACTTTCAGTTTAATAACAATATTCGAATGGCTTTTGCCTATAACTAACAATTCTTTTTTCACAATATACTGAAATTGCAAAAGAGTTTTGCATACAACACATAGAGTTATACATATACTCTTTTTAGCGAATTTTTAGTCTTTCAAAGTTTTTGTGTGGTTGAAAAAATTTATTTAAGCCATTAAGGTCCTAAAATAGTGGTACTTTTCCATAGTTTGAAAAAATATGTACGTGTGTAATTTTGTATTTTTTTCAATACCACACTCAAACGAAGCAACTGAGAGGATTTTAAGTATAAAGTTTGCGCTAAGAGAAAAACCGGCTTCTAATAAAAATTATATTTAAAGTGAACTTCAACTTGAAAGTATGTATGTATTTTAAAATAAAATGTATAGAATTCTTTGACTATTTATAAAGTGAAGATGGAAAATGATGTCATTATTTCTATTCAAAAATGTTATAAATATAACACAATTTATAGGGCGTTTTTGAATTGGCAGCTGAGATCGGTCGATCTTCTAGAACCGAATTCCGATTCAGGGTGTTCTTGCAAAAATTTTTTAAGACAGGGCGTTTTCGAACGGCTGCCGAGACAGGTCGTTTTTCCACTCAGGTATCGATATGCTCTGTGATCATTATCCAAGGTAAATATTATATATATATTAAATATATCACTTGGAATAATGTAATCGTTGCGTAGATGTCTGCCCCAACGCTTTTGAGTGTTTAAGGACCATCTGTCTACCAATCTCACAGTGTTTGCTTGTGCATGTAGTTACTCTTGGTTACATTTACTGTAGAGCTTTCATTTTAAATGTATTCTCGAAAACAAACAATTTATGTTATCTCTGGGTAAAAGAGCTTCTGGCAGCTGAGATCGAGCTTTTTTCCCCTGTTCCTAGTTGAAAGACCTTTGATGGGTGTTTACGAAACCCAAACCACCGCCTTATAGGTCACTATTGGTCGTATCTTGGCATGCATCCATGGCTACACCCCCAAAAGATGCTTCTAACTGCCGTCCCTAAATTGGAGCGCTAAGCGTTGCGTTATCCATTGTCGACGAGTGTCAGCGCGCGCTATCCCCAAATCAACGCGTCGTAATTTTTGACGTTTTCTCAGATCCTCTCGTTTTTATTCTCGTTTCCTCTTTCACTTTTTTGTCCTTTCTCTTTCTTTCCGTCTTCCGCATCCAACTTCAGCACGTAACGCCCTGTCAAAAATGAAAATTTCATTTGCTCGGCGTTAGCGCCGCGTTATTGTGGGATGCTGCATACAAATTGTATGGGCATGAGGATTTTTGACAGTTGTTTGGCGCTTGACGCGCCAATTTAGGGATGGCAGTTAGACGCTTGCATACCATTCGTGGCTTGTAATGTGATCGTTTCAGCATAAGATTTCCACCACAAATGTTAGAGTGCATTATTAGACAAAGTTCGTTCACCTCGGTGAAGAATTCCTCTTCTTTTGTCATGGTCGTCTTAGGAGGGCTGATATTAGGACCCACTCTAGCACACCAGCCTTTCGTTAGGTGTTGACCTCTTTGCATTATGTCGCTGACGGTACTCTCAAACTCCTCTGTGGCTATTGTTACTATGCCATCCGCCTACCACTGGCACTGGTTCAAAGGGGCGTTAGTCTACTCCCTTTGATCATACCTTTGTTGTATGCAACTGTACCACGAAGACACTAATTTCAGTCTCTGCAATTCTTGCTTGAAGCAGCTTAGCTATCGATTGACGTGCAGACTTCTACGCCTTATATATATTTTCTAAGGCCCCTCAAAGCCAGGTGAAGCGCAAAGCCATGTTTCTTCATACTCAAAGGCATTTTCTACCTCTGTGTAGGTGTAGACGAGATACCTTCACGGTACCTACATAAAACCTTTCAATGTAATATCTATTTCCAAAATTTAACTAAAAATACTTGCGAATTTATGCAGAAAGTGAAATGATTAATTCTGCTATCAAAGTTTATTCCTGAGCATTTCATTTGGCCCAAATTCAGATTGCCAAGCATTTTAGGCGTATTTGCTAAAAACCCTATTTTAAATACTAAATACACATGTGATTACCCTGGCATATGAGCAAATAAATGTGGTTTTGTTTTCGATTACATATTTCCCTTTTTCAAACACCCCCTGCCAGCCCAAAAGCACTTGCCTAGCAGACAATACAGCAGTTGCGTTGAAAATACATTTGTTTATGCTAAAATCATCCAATTAGCAAGATTGTTATTTTTTGTGTATTTCGCTGATGTGGCGCGACTGATATTGTTGCTGGACGCAGAAGTTGTAGGAGCAATCGCACCAACTACAATGCCGGCTATGCCCTGCCATTTCGGAGCAGCGCGCCTAGCAGACGCCTATGAAATGGCTGAATGGGATAGGGATATGCAAAGCAAAAGTAAAGCAAAGCATCGTAGCATAGTTGAATTGTAGTTATTGTTTTGCTGTTTTGTACATTTTACATTTGTAGTTAGTTGGCGTAGGCTGTTGGGTGTCGTTTGCTCCAGTTGTGTTGCCCTTTTGCAATCACCATCGAGGCAATCAGCTAGCCGACCCGACCCGGCCCGGCCCGTGTATTTATGCATTCAAAACAATAACAAATGTAATGAATTTTGAATGTCGTTAAGGATGCTAAACAGTGAGTTGTGAGCGTAGAAAAAAAAAATAAAATAAAAAATAAAAATAAAAAATCTGTAAAACCAAAAAAAAAATTCAGAACTTGGAGTAAGTACTGGTAGTAAGGATTTACTGCATTGCTGTTGCTTGCGCGCTGTTGACGCCGCCTTGCCGAGGTAGTTACTCGTACTGGTACATCCTATGCGCATGCTCACATTTGTCTCTTGCATTTTGCATATTTGCTCACAGATTATGCGATATGAATATGGTTCCCACCAGTACACACCACCACTACTAGGATTCACAATCATTTATACAAATGTTAAGGATTTGAAGTGCCTTAATGCTTTGGATTATTTTTTTATTTTTTATTTTTCAATAAAAAACGAAAAATTGTCTGATTGTTTTGCGATTAAATAGTGGGCGCTGCTGTGCCCTTCTCTGCTCTGCTCTGCTCTGTGAAATTCCAAGTGAGACTTATCCCCACATTTACGTAAACGAATTAGTGGCGATTTGTAGGCATCCAACTGATACATACAAATGTGGTGGAGATAGTGGGGAAAATAAAGCAAAACAATGAAAATAAATAGTAGAAATAAATAAACAAATACTACGATCGGCAGCTTTTTTGTGCTTTGTAGGGAATTTTTTATTCTATGGCAGAAAATGTTGTAAAAGGAGCTTTTAAATATTTCATGTAGTTTTATAAAAATCTTACTGAGTCGAAAAATAAACGAAGTAAGGTCTCTGGCTCGCTTTGGAACAGTGTTGAACTGAAGAGCGCCAACACCTTCTTTAAAACGTAATTTTTTGGTACTTAATCCTTTCTTGCAAAATGAAGCCAATTTTCATAAAATAGGCTACTTTCCACCTAGCCATCATAGAAGCTTGCCCTGAGACTCCAGCTCCGGACGAGCTCAGAGGCTTGCCGAGATGCACGTATGCGATACAATAGATTTATAGGTACGGCGACCATCCGTCCTGTATTATACGGGACAGTGCTCTTTTTTGACACGCTGTCCTGGTAATTTATTTATTTTATACGGGACGCCAAATGTTCTGTATTTTATTTAATGTCCTGTATTTGTCCCGTATTCGGTATTTCAGCGCCTTAACAGCTCATTGAAATGGCATGCCTATGAACGAGTTTTAAGTGATGTCGGTATATGACCGTAATTTTCTCCATAAACAGTTATTATTTTCTAATCTGAATGCCTGTGATTCGAATCGATGAATACATACGTGACCTAAATAAAAATTTCGGCTCGACATTTTAGTAAGTTTTGGCTATTTTTTCTTAGTTTATTTAATGTTTATTATTTATTTTATGAAAGTAAAGCTCTTTTCCTAACAAAAACCATATAATAAAAAACTTTCGTATTTATGCAAAAAACTATAAAAATTAATTCTGCAATGTTTTAAAAAAATTTCAAGCTTTTTAATTAGAATCTTTAAAAAAAAATTTTTTTTTTGCATTTTTGTAACTCATTACTATTGAGTATAATAAAGTGCGAGTGGAAAGTTCTGCTCATTTGCTTCTCTTTCAAAAAAAATGGTCGAACATACTTACTTTGTATGAAAAAATGCGTAACAGCGCCTACAATAAAAAAAAAATCCAAAAATTAATGGTAAGCCTTAGCGACTTAAAATTGCACTTTATTATACTTGAATTTAACGATTTTTTTTAAACAAATTTTCCGATGTAAAAGGGAACTGTTGCAGGGCTAATACATATAGGATCATTGTAGAAGGCTTTACGATCTGTAAGCTGTTATGGAAAAAATTTGCAAAATTATTTTTTGTACCGTATTCAGCTCTCATAGATATGGTCACCGTACCTATAGGTCACAGTAGTTAATCTATGTTGGTATGGCACAGGTAGGTAGGTAGGTAGAAGTGGCTGCAGCCCTAGGGGCACATTTAGGCCATAGATAGAAGGCCCATTGTGTCACCACAGTTTGGCACCGTTCAATTATCCTCCCCATTGAACGACTTCGTGTCTATGATGCATCTTATCAGGCACCTTGCGTCGGCATTTGAAACCTCCCTAAGGTCAGCCAGGAACGGTGAACCCAGCTTGCGTCTACAGACTGCTTTCTCCTCTTTGTAATATTTACAGCTTTTGCAACATATTCGGAGTCTCTCTCTATGTGCGAATGACCATTGATACGAGTGAGGTGAAGTCTTTTCTTCTTGGCCATCTCATGCAGAGATAGGTGGCAGCCCATCGCAATTCACGATTGAGAGAATACAAAGGTTGCGCCGATCTCGGACCGCTATTCCTCTCTTAACGAATTTGACAGAATCGTTGTTTGCATGACGTCACACTGGTGCAACTTGTTTACGTTTTCCATGCAACATTTTTTCTTCTTCTTCCATTCTTGCTCACGTTTTGGCATTTCTCTCTCGCAATTGCACCAGTGTGACGTCACACAAAAGTTATTCTCAAAAATCCTCTCTGATCGGCGCAATCTTGTATTCTATCATTCTTGATCGCAATGTTTGAGTAAAACGTGAGAGAGCTCAGCGTGTTGGTTGCAGCCAGGCTATCACTAAAAATTAAGACGCCCCATCCCATCATTTCGATTCCAAGCCGCGTTCAAGATAGTAGAAACTTCAGCTAGGAATATGCTGCAGCAGTTTGGTAACCAAAAAGAGATTTTTATAGGAGAGTTTCAAGAGAAAATGCCCCCTGCTACCTTACCGTCGAGTTTGGAGCGATCTGTAAAGATTCCAATACTATCAAGTGGAATGTTAAAATCTTCTAAAGTGGCTTTCCGGAGAGATTATACAAGAGTGTCCCTCGGCTTCAGATTGCCATTGGGATGCCTCTCTTAAGCGAAGAGAAGCGAGCGTTTGCCATCTGCTGCCCTGCTAAATCCAGTGGCAGAAAGTATAAAATAGCGCTCAGATTAGCCTTTGCACGTTGCAGAGTAGCCATGGGTTGATCTCTTTATCTAATGCAGGCCAATATACGAGTACTTCATTAAGGAACATTGGTTCAATGACTGCAATAATTATTCATCGATAGATCCGGATAAATCCCATCTCTTGAATATGGCCCTTTTACAAGTATAGAGAGGGCTACAGAAGCCTTCTCATAGCACTGAAATATATGCTCCTTCCAGTGCTGCTTCTTATCTAAAATTACGCTTAGAAATTTGGCTTTAGTAACAAAGCATTTTGTATCTTCTCGTAAGAAGGACGAGCTACAACTTGCTTGAGCTGACGCTTAATCCACAGCGGGTGGGCGACTTCTACGTTAACCACGCTCAAATTAAATTAGTTTTGCGTATTCAATGCTTCATTCGAATGGGTAGAATTTGACGTTAAATGGCATTTTTTGTATTTGTTTGGAATCAAACAGAATTTCTGTGGTTTTTAGGGACTTCAAGCATATTGTGAAGAGGGTTGCCACCCTTTGATAAAGTTAAATTCAATACGCGCAAGAGGTTAAATAAATTATTATAACATGGATGTCATTAAAAATGGCTTTGAAAAACTTTATTTCTAAACTACATACTAGCGGGTTGCCACATAATCTAAAAATTAAATTCAATTTAAATTAAGGGAATTAGATTACTTAAATATCTATCACAATATGAGTGTCAGGCGAAGAAGTTTTAATGAGGTTTTGGTTTAAAAATATTTTGAACAAGGTTGCCACCTGTTTGAAAAGTCGAATTTAAATAAAGTACGAAGTAAGTTATACGAAATATTTAAGTATGGGCGTCAAACGAGAGGGTGATAAGAAATCTTTGGTTTAAACATTTAGAATATTAAAAAGGGTTGCCGCCTGTGTAAAAAGTTAAGCTCAAATTATTTAATAAATCAAATTACTAATTGAAATATGGATATCAATTGAAATGGGCTTAAAAAAATTTATTTCTGAACCATATTGAGAAGGATTGCCACGTATTTGAAAAATCGAGTTAAACTTTATCAATCAGGTAACTGAAATAAGTATCACAATGTCAGACGTAAGAGATTTCCTTATTTCTAAAGTGTATTAAGGAGTGTTGCCACCTGTTTGAAAAGTCGAATTTAGCTAAATTTAAAACAAGCCCGAAGACAAAATCAATGGGAAGGCAAGCACGAAGAGGATTCCGAACACGCGGAATTGTACTAATTCGGGGACATAAGCTATTATGAAAATTCTGCAGTATGAAATGAAAAAAAAAAATTTTTATTGAAGTAAATAATTGTCGGCTGCTGTGGTGTAGTGGTAAGCAGTGCGCGCTTTCACTCATCAGCACCTGTGTTCAAGCCCTGGTCAAAGCAACATCGCAAAAAATGTAGAAAAAGGTTTTTTCTTAACAGCGGTCGTCCCTCGGCAGACAATGGCAAACCTCCGAGTGTATTTCTGCCATGAAAAACAGCTTCTCATAAAAATACAATCGCCGTTCGGAGTCGGCGTAAAACTGTAGGTCCCTCCGCTTTATGTAACAACATCAAGGCGCACGCCACAAGTCGGAGGAGAAGCTCGACCAAACACTAACATATGTGTAAGCGCCAATCTTTTATTATTATTATTATAATTATTAAATAATAAAAATAATGATAGATGGCTTTGCTGGTAGGTTTAAGTGGATTGTCACGCTGGTGACAAGCAATGAATTTCAGTACGTCATGATTCATCATACAGAGGGAGGCAGCGGATCACAGAAATATTCGCCAATATTCTGAATAATTTGCCAAATGTCTTTAGCCTCATTCTTACGAGAGTTTCACACTCCCGCAGAAAGTGTTCGGCTGTCTCTTTTGATCCAGGACATCGCCACTAAGACAGAGCCTATGGAAGGACAATCCAGTTCTTTCGGCATTGACCCCGACGGGCCAGTGCCCTGTGCACACTGCAGTAATTTTGAAGGCATCTTCTTTAGTCATTTCTAGGAGGGCTTTGCTTTTAAATGGATCGTAAGACAGCCAGAACTGGCCAGCCTGGTAACCCTGTAAGATCCTGTACGGTTCCACCTCTGCTTGGCCTTCGAGTCATAAATTTCGGTAATTTTAGCTTTGATCTCCCTGAGCGAGGACCCGCATGAGACACATTCAGTGCGGAAGCATAAATGTCACTAAGTCCCGGGACCTATATTAGGGTAATTTCGTATTATTTATAATATAGGCCAGCGTTCTCCACTAGCTTAGATCTAACAGAGGTAGAAGTGAGTGCCTGAATGGCCTCTTGGATATCCGAGAAGATATTCACCTGCTGTATCCAGACTTCACCGCGTCTGGCTAAAATTGACCAAACCTCGGTTCGAAGCAGCTTCGGCTTCAAAATGTTTCGTAGATAAAACCATCGAAAAATCTTGGCTTGGACAAACGCACTAGTCGAACAAAATTATTTACGTACATACTCTACATACTATTTCTGCTGACTGGCCTGCATCAGCAGGGTCAAAATTATTTGCTATTTTTTAACATAAAGAATATCTACACAGAAAATAACTAGGAATATCTGGCATGCGGAGCGACTTTTAAGCCAACAGTTACAGATGCCTTCCACTGAAGTTTGTGTTGTTCCCATAATTTAAATGTCAAGTTTGGTTCATATTAAAAATGGTTTTCTGAGTCTGGCAGACATATTTATTGTTGCTTTTGTTATGCACAACTTATTATGTATAATTTTTTCCACTTTATTTCCTACCTTTTGTTAAGAATTGAAAATTGGTCTCAGTGAATGCGCGCCAAGCTGAGCTCCATTGTCTGCATTGTCGACAGACGGCTTGCCCAGCTGGTTGGCTGTGTTGTTGGTGTTGTTTTTGGTGGTGGAGGCGGTGCTTGATATTTACTTTTAACATTTGTTTAGTTGCACCAAAAATTTAACTACGAAATGAAGTTTCGTTTACTTGATTATGGTTGCAAAGTAAAAAGGTGTAATCGGAGTGAACGGAAAGAAATAATAAATGCATAAGTGAAATGGCTGAAGTATGAAAGAAAAAAAAAGAAAAAACTGTAATAATACGGGTATGTGTAGTTGAGCGCACAGACCCACAGCCATATTTCCATAATAGAGCAGATTGGGTTTTGTGTCCTACGTACGAGTACACCAACTACTCCATTGTAATTTTCATGTTTCAGTTTCATGCCGTTGAAGCTCACGAGCAAGCGAGCGCCCAGCAATGACAGTAATGACAAATCAAATGATGGCACTTGAAAAGTCGAAGAGGAAGCATACTTAAGTAAAAGAGTTGCACCAAAGCAACACTTATGTATGTATGCGCGCCTTGGCAGCAATGCAAGCGAACTCCTTTATGAAGGCGTTGGATAGCTTTTCGGAAGGGCAATTTGGTGTTGGAGTTATTGGTGCTATAACTGGTGGTTGTTTGTTGGCATGAGTTGAGAGGTGCTTGCTTGGCCGTTATTATTTTTTATTTTTTTTATTTTTTTTTTTGTCCTAACTTTTGCAAGCTTTACCGCATTTTATTCGCTATGATGTGGCGATGATCCGCTCTCAGGGCTGCCAGAAACGTGATCAACCATCGCACTGCGCCGGACGTAGTGTCTTAAATACAACAACAACAGCTAGCATTTGACTGACTGACGCAATAATCACTTGGCTGGCAATTGGTTGCATATGAAAATTGTTCAAACATTTGGCCAAAAAAAGCTGAAATACTCTCCAGAAGCTGCCAGACAGAACACTATCCAGAAATTATGGAAGTTAGCTACGTGAATAAAATGTATGCAATTTTCGAGGTCATACTCCTAACTTGTCGAAAATACCAACAACCAAAATGATAATAAAATTAAAGTGACAATTTCGTTGTAGGTTCAACAAGAATGGAAGAGAACCCCAAGCTATGTCCATAACATATCGATTGAACAATTTAATCGATCGTTAAGTTAGGTTAGGTTGAAGAGACGCACTTAGACCACGTGGACCCGTTGTTATACCAAGTGAGAGGTCGACTTCGAACCCGTCTGTTCACCTACAAGTGTGACCAGTTGGTTTGGTTCATGAATGCCTGTTTCACTTAGGCCAGACAGGTAAAGGCAGGTGGTGTTGAAATAAGTGTCTTCTCGCAGGGTAATGAAAGATATTGGAATTCGGAGTTATTGGCCGGTGAGCCTATTCTGCTAACATCAGTGCCTCTGCCATCAAGCAGTGGCCCGTAATTATACCGGTCACCAGCCTTAGTAGAGGGCGTTCTAACCAAATGAGTGTGTCAGATCTTTTCTTGTCGAGGCTGGGCCAGATTTGTCGAGTAGTCTCCCACGTGGGTTCATCCGACCATCTTTCATTTGTCTTCTCGGCGAAGTGCGTCTTGAGCCATGTTTTGCAGGTAGATAGCGGTATGCCCGCCGCATGAGAATATTCGACGTCAGACGTCCTCCCGATATATTTATGTGGCCTGGCACCCACACAATGTGGGTAGTCGACTTTGAAGGTAAATCGTTAAGGGCTGTCTTACATTCTACCGCAGCTACTGAAGAGGTTTCACAGCAATCTAATGACTTAATATTTGTTTGGCAATTGTAGCATATACTTAGTTATTGAAGGCAAATTAAGAGAAGATTCGATAAGCCACATTGCAGCCTCTTTTATGGCCGCGAGTTCTGCCTAGAAGATATCGCGGTCGACTGGCAGTGTAAAGTTGAGGTCTACTGAGAGGTCCATCGAGTCTATCCCACTCCTAACTCTTAGATGACTGTAGAGTTAGATGACTGTGGAGTTATCTTGGGGGCTCCATAACGAGTGGTCCTCCCAGTCCATCCTCGAAGTGATACGAGTGGAGAACGTATTTTCGAGCTCCAGGTATTGTCTGGCGTCTTTCCATTTTGACAGTGCATTTAGTCTTACTGCATGCAGCTCGCCTGTAGCTTCCCAAAACGATGTACGGCCAGATAATTTAGGCAGCGCATCAGTGGTTAGCATGCATGACGCCCCTTGAACCTTGGTATGTTTAGAATTAGTGAGCGACTTATCCAGTTATGTCCACCAGGCTGTAAGGCCATAGAAGAATATAGGATCAATCTTTGGTCACTCCTATGCCTAACCAATACTGAGCCATCAATACAGCCATCAGTACTTTTTCGGGATCAAACGTCGAAGTCAACAAAAATGTAAATATTATTAAAATTCTACTTCTCAAAACTTCGCTAACTAGTGAAATGGGTGAAGTTATAGGTCTGTTAAAACACCGCAGTCCTTAGAACAACGGAATGCCTTCCAATAATGCCGCCTATAAATCACCTAAAGGATCAAAGCTCCCATATGTTATTCACTTGTAACCAACTCTCGCCTCCCGACAAGGAAGTCCATCGACTGCGAAATATGTAAATTATGTATGTCGTGTCTTACAAAAGGGTTTAATGTAATTCTTCATCATCCACCCATAGTCTTGGCAAGCTTTCTGAATCAAGAAAACAAACAGACTACATAGCTTCTGTGGTAGAGGGAGCGTAATCGAAAGGAATTACTACGATGTGGATGCGGAGATATGCTCTGAAATACTAAAAAATGCCAGTGATTGAAAGGGGCTCTGGGTATTGAAACCAAATTATCAAGGTATTACAAAAGTAAACATTTTCTCAGATAGCTCAACAGTACCTCTCCCGTTGATAACGCAAAAAAACACTGTAACGTTGTCAGAGATTGCAATTGCACTTTAACCCGACGGACTAATCAATATACAAACATATCTCACTCGCCTGGCTTTTCGGTTATTACAGGGGGCTGACGAATTGGCAAGAGCCTCAAGAGAGATCTGCATTTGCAACTCCCAGGAATGGGTGAAACGCAATAAGATAAACCAGCAAATAATATCTGGCTGCAGTATGAAAAATCAAACACGAAAGGTCACTTAAGGAGGTCAAGGAAAGTTATATGCGTAAACGAAATTAGTTAATGTAGTATTCAAGAGCAATTTATATGTATGTCTTACTTATCCGTGTCCTCGTAGATCTCTGAAATGGCGAACGGTAAATTCAAATAAGCTCGACCAATTCAAAGACGTGTACATGTTCGGGGCACAATTGCAATTAAACGTACAAAAATATCTCGTATTTCAGGCTTCCTTATATTTAGTAGAGGATTGGAATAGAGCAAAATTTACTCTAAAGGCATTTAAAAGGACTTTGAAATTTAAAAAATATGATTAACTCAAAAATTTCTTTAAAAAATCCAGTGCAATATAAAAATGAAGAGTAAAAATATGAATATCTGTAGAGGTCGAATAGATAGATTTCCTTCAAATATTTTATTCTTGAAAATTTTAAATATCTATTTTTGCTAAATTTTATAGAAATGCTAAGGACTAATATACATACGAGCACATCGAATTTCGTTTACCTAACTTTATAAGCTCAAAAAATAAAATTAGTTTAGAGCGAATTTTCAATACCAATTCGTCTTTGTGGACCAAAAAAACTTTACTTATTTTAAATCCTACAGAACTTTCAGTTTCATTTGGTACCCATATAGTTATTTTACATTGCACTGATTTTTTTTTAATAATTTTTATTTTTTTATTATTAATTTAAAAATCCTTTAAAAAAATACTACTGGCCGAGAGAAAAACTAAAACTGCAGTTTTATTATATTTGTCACATAGGTTCTTGAATATTACTGGTTCGTGTGCTCTTAATTTCTTTGGTTTTTGTGGCACCCTAATATACAACTCCATTACTAACGACTTTAAATACCAAAAACTGAGTTTGTACAGTTGTCGACACTCATATATGTACACATCTGTCTGCAATGATTACAGTATCGATGCCCGGAAATTATTGAATACTTGACAGCAATAACTGCCACATAAGTAGGTACATGAAAATTAAAAACAAACAAAAAACTGCATTAAAGGGTAAATAAAAATGCATTTAATTAAGAAAAAAAATTAACCTGAAAATAAAAAGGCTTGATTATAACACAAGCTGAGGTATGAATTTACAAATAAATGTGTACGTGTGTATGTATGCATATTCACTGGAGTAATAATAATGGCTGTCAGATAATTAAATTATTTATTTAAACTACAATCATGCGCACATACTACAGCGACCCCTCCTCAGCTGTGTGATGCCGCCCACGCTGCAGCGTCCAACAGCAGCAAGCAGCATTGTTTGTGCCATTGATTGGGCATTGACTGACCGCCATAATAGCGCACCCACACAACTTAACACTTGCATCTGTATGTATAGTACACGCGTTCAAACTTATGCACTTGTCCTGTCGTGAATGCATATTTGATTTTTTTTTGTAAGCATTTCCAGCAAATTATAGACTTTTGATAATTGCCAACCATTAAATTTTTTAATCGCTCTGAAGTTTATGCATTTTTTCGCACGTTTATTCACTTTTTTGCACTTTTGTTTTTTATTTTTCATTTTCATTATTCATTTTATTTAATTTTTATCTACATATATTGTATGTATATACCTGAATATGTATTTATAATGAATTACGGTGTTTTCATAGTTGCAACCCACTCAATTATCATAAAATCAACATGGCTGTGATTATAGCGCAATAAGCATTTATAAAAAAGGTTTAAAATTTAAAAAAAATTTAAAAGCTGCAAAATTGCCGGTAAAAATATGCAAATTTAAAAATGGCGTACATTAACTCAGTCTCTGAAGTTATTTCATGCATACGTAGTTGCAAAGTATCAAACAGGAAATTCGTTTGTTGTTCCGACGTTATTTTTCACCTAAAAAGATTTCCTTTTTGGTTTTAGCTTATTTTATACTTGGAACTATTTTGTATTGGAATTTTGGAGGGTCAAAGAACCCACCAACAATCCAAGCACTCAAGCACTCAAGCATTGTTTGCCATTGTACATAAAGCCCAGAGGAAGGATCGAAAGTATGTGAAAAAGGTGTGCGTGGTGAGGAACCTTTAAAACTCCGCAAACTTTGCGTACTCTTAAAAGAAAATTAAATTAAAAAAAGTAAAAAAAGTGATTATTTAAAAAATTCTTAAAATTAAATTAAATTAAAAACAATGTACATACATATATTTCTTTTCAAAATAATGCAATCTAGAAATTCAATGAAATGATACATATCGATAGTTCGATGAATTTCAAGAACACTAAAATTCGATAACTCAACAAAATTCGTTAACTCGACAAATTTCGATAACTGTGAAATTCGATGGCTCGATAAATTTCAATAACTCAAAAATATAAAAACTTTGGATACCTTTATAAATGTTTACTTTTGACATCTCCACATTTCTCGAAAACTATCTAAACATTTTGATAACTCGTTACACTCTGTTAAGACGATTAAACTCGATAAGCAGTGATAAATCGATAAGCTTATATAACGTTGAAATTTCGATAAATCGATATATTTTGAAAATTCCATAAACTTTGCTTTGTTGAACCAACGAATTTCAGTAGATCAATAATTATAATTATGCATTACGACTCCTCGATATATTTCGTTAAGTCTATAAATAATGATAACTCAATAAATATCGATAACTTGATACATTTCTTTAACTTGACAAATTTCGTTAATCCTACACGTTTTTATAGCTCGATAACTATCCGTAAATTTGGACAACTAAGTTTCTGTGTCTATAAATTTCGACAACGCAGTAAACATTGATCAGTTTGAATTATTCGATACGTTGCGATAACTTAATAAGCATGGATAAATTTCGATAATTATAAAATTCGATGATTCGATAAATTTCAGTAACCGTTATGGCTGATTTTATTTTGATTCCTATCTTTTAACCTAATTCTTAGGTATTTCTCATTGTCTCCATTTTCGCCTTTATCTCAATTTTCGTCT
>NW_016159892.1:53458-74748 GCF_001687245.7 Rhagoletis zephyria | reverse complement strand
TATTGCCTTATTAATAAAAAATAAAAATTTTAAAAAGCTTTTTAAATTTGCCGTTTACAAACATTTTTCAATTTATAAGCCTTTTTATGCTACTTTAATGTTTATGAATAAGGCTATTACAAATTAGCACAATCAAAACACGTTCCTTATCGAAAAGTTTATTATTAAGAAAATTTGCTGTTCTCACATTTTCTTTCAACATCCAATTCGACTTTTATTACTTTTTGTACAGATATGTCATCGCCGCCAGGACGGCGCAATCTTGTATTCTATCTCTCTTGTCAAATATGCATTTAGATCTAACTGTCATACTACTATTAATGGTAACCATGAATATTCATTAAAATCGTTTCAATTCGGAATAAAAGTAATTTACATACTGCTAGTGTAAATATATTTTTTAATATAAACTACCTTTTTTAATTCTAAAATAAATCAACAATCTCAAGATTTATAAGAAAATTGTCTNTACATTTTAAAGTTTTTTCTGAAACTTGAATGTAACTCTGTGCGGAGAATGAGAGAATTGAAAATCAGGTGATCTCAGCTGTTTTCAAATGTAAACAAACAAAATGGCGCTTTCCATACTTGTAAGCCTATACAATGATTGAAACCAAGGCGAATTTATACAAAGGTGGTGTTGGCAAACAAAAATAAAAATTATACGAACATTGACAATTGTTGTGTTTGTTTACAAATTATCCAGTAACTTGCCAGCAACTCTCCAGTAACTTTATTTCTAAGAATTTGCTCTCATCGAAAAAATTTCCAAAAAAGTACGCAAACGCGATTAAAAAACGCAATAAATATTATTACATATGGAAAAGGAACCCGGCAGATGAGAGCTGGAGTGCTTTCAAAACAATAAGGAATGAAGCTACCTCGGTTATAAGACGTGAAAAGAAATTTTTTTTTTATGAATAAGCTGGATCCCTCACTGCCTAATAATGTATTGTGGCGAAATCTGAGAACACTCCGCGTCCATGCCAGTGAGAAATCAGAATGCTCGTTGAGTCCTGAAACACTTAGCGTTGCCTTTGCTTCTCCGCCTTCATCTTGTCCCCTTGCGACCAATTCCGTAGCCTCCTGTCCGGTCTCCTTTGCTGGCGAAAAGTTTGAGTTCATTGCTGTGAGCGAGATTGATGTGAAATCTGTTTCTAAGATCAGGTCCAACGCAATCGGGGAGGATGGCATTCCGATTAGATTTGCGAAGGTAATCTTACCGATTATTTTGCCAACCTTGACACACATAATAAACCATAGTCTCACCACGTCCTGTTTACCCGATGCCTGGAAGATTGCTACTGTTCTTCCTGTAGCCAAAAATAAATCGGCATCCAGCCCTAGGGATTTCCGACCCATCAGCATACTACCAGCCTTGTCTAAAGTTTTCGAATCTTTGTTATCTGCACAAATCTCTTCCCACATCGGTAAATTCAACCTTATATCCCCATTTCAATCCGGATTCAGACCCCATCACAGCTGCTCTACTGCAATGGTAAAGATACTTGATGAGGTTAGAATACTGTTCGACAAGAACCACTTAACTGTGCTATGCTTGCTGGACTTCTCTAAAGCCTTTGATTCAGTTAGCCATGAACTACTGTGCTTTAAATTAAAAAAACTACTTTGGGTTTAGAGAGTCAGCAGTAAAACTGATGCGTAGCTATCTGAAAGAGAGGTCTCAGCGTGTCAAGGTTGGATCTCAAATATCTGAACAAAGGCCTTTGTTCACGGGTGTTCCACAAGGGTCAATCTTAGGACCACTACTATTTAGTTTGTTCGTTAATGATATATTTCGGACTTCTATGCACGCCAACATGCATGCCTATGGGGACGATGTCCAGCTCTATATGTCAGGTCCTCTGGAGGACTCAGCTAATTTGTGCGCAAGCTTCAACAGAGACCTGATGTCTATAAGGTCCTGGGCACAGTTAAATGGCCTTCGTCTTAATTGTGACAAGTGTTTTGTTTTACCTATTTGTAAGAAACGTCTTAACCTAGCAACTGTTCCATCGTTACACATTGGTGGCAAACCAATTAAATTTGTGACAAAAGTGGGTTTATTATCAACACTAGCCTTACCTGCATTGACCATGTGAATTCAACTGTAGGCAAAGTCTATAATACTTTAAGGAATTTACGAATGTCTGCTCCATTTACACCGATAGAAATCAGACGTAAACTCGCAATCCAACTTATAATGCCAATTATCTGTTATTCTGAGGTAGTCTACAGCAGGTTAGATTCCCAATCAGCTCACAAAATAGATGTAGTATTTAACCAGATCACGCGCTATGTGTTTGGGCTAGCAAAATATGAGCATATTTTCGCTTGGAGAACGCGCCTACTTGGCTGCGAAATTTCTGAATATCTTAAAGCTAGAAATTGTGTATTCCTTTCCAAATATCTATATGAAAAATTAACGTTCCCCAAATCCACTCGACTAAAGGACTTGACTGCTCCTACCTACAATTATCTCAGCTCTGCACGGCTATTCTTTATAAAAGATATCTTATTGTGCTAATGATTTTATTAATAAATGAAATGAAATGAAACGCAAATCCAGTAATAATTTGCAAGTTTCATGAATAGCTGATAAATTGGTAGTTTATTCGCAGCATATTCCTAATAAAAAAAAACATATTTTGTTTTTAAATAAGTTTATTTTGTGAAATCCAACAATAAAAACCCACAAACAGTTTCCTTATTAGTTTATATTTCATCCAGCAAACCCATCATTTTGACATAGAGAAAGACCGCGGCGAAAATCTAAATTCGCCAGTAATTTAGGGTTTACACCGGACAATATTGTCAAGATAATTATGTCAAAATGATGTGTTTGTTGTAATATGAATTCGCCGTGTTTACAACAAACACATCATTTTGACATAATTGTCTTTACAATATTGTCTGGTGTAAACCCTAAGTAACACCACTGTTACATGCAGCGTTGCCAGGTTAACGCTTTTAACGTCATTTGGACGTTTTTGTATCCTGTTGACGTTTGGACGTTTTTTATGTAAAAAATTAGGTTTTTTAACTTCCCAATAATTTTTCTCTGTTACTAATTAATCTTTACAAGCTTTTTGTTTTGCAGCAACTGCTTCAAAAGATATTTATTCTTTGGACACAGAGGACTTCAATATGATGCATACCAAGCGTACGCGCATTTTTTGGATTCTTGGGCTAAGGAGCCCGTGTTAAAAAGGCTGGTTGTGTAAACACTTGAGGTTACGAGGCTTATTGTAATGTTTGCAATTGCACATTAAAAGCCAAATCAGGAAGAGCTCTTCTCTTGCAACACGCACGCTCGCAAAAGCATCAAAAAGCTGTAGCAGCATTAAAAGTCAGAAAAAAGTAGGCGACTTTTTTAAGACTTCATTGAAAATGTAATGAACGCAGAAAAGGCTGAAACATTGCCATGCTCCTTCTTAGCAGAACGTAATTTAGCATTTTCGACAACCGACCCTCTCACCAAATGTCTACTAGAAAAAAAATTAAAAATCAACACGATTATTTAGCCGCTTTAAACTTGAACATTATTGCCCTGAAATTTGATGGGCTATCAAACTGCATACTCAAAAAAATTCTAAAAAATCTTAATAAGTTGAAAACCTAGCTGAAAATTGCAGATTTTTTATAGTTTTTGCACAAAGTTTGAAATGTGGATTTATATTTTGTTTGTTATATAATGAGCTTGGCTTTTAAATAAAAATAAAATAATAAACATTAAATAAACAAAAGAGAAACAGCCAAAATCGATCAAAATAGTGATGACTTAATCAGCTGTATGTATAAAATGTATGTATAAAATGATTTTTATATCGTCGGCTTAGAGTGTAAACCTGCTAAATCCGTTTTTAGCAAAATTGACCTTTTTATGCAGTTCGAAGGAGAAGGCGATTCCGCAGTTGGCAACCAAAAAAATACGTCAATATAAAAATATAATTGTCAAAAATTGTTTGATGAGTAAAGCTGCTAAGTACAATCAGTTCAAATTCAACTGCTAAATCCAACATATTGTGCTTCTGTCGCTCGATTATTGTTCTATCTTAGAGTATTACTTTATTTGTTTAAGCCAAGGTAATAGCCAGCGAATAAGCTTTAATTTTTTATATCTCAAGGAAATTATTGTTACTTGTGGAACGAAACAGAAGGAAGATTAAATGCAGAAGAGTTTTCCAGCGTGTGGGTAGATTTGATAGAAAAAAATGTAGTACCAAATAATAGTTCCGGGGAGCAAATTACAGTAATTTTTTATAGCGACGAATGCAAATATCAAAACCGAAACAGCACTATGGCTAATGCTTTGTTATCCACAGCTATAAATAGCAATATCATTATTGAGCAAAAGTTTCTTGAAGTAGGCCATACCCAAATGGAAGCTGATTGTATCCATACCACTATCGAACGAGCACTTAAGAAAAGAGATATCCATGTTCCTGCAGAATACATTGAAGTATGTAGATCAGCTAGAAAAAATCCAAAACTATATGACGTAACTTATCTTAGTTACACGTTCTTTAACAGCTTTAACACAGTTCTATTCTTTAATAGCATTCGTCCCGGTCGCGGCAAAGATGCTGCTAAAGTAACTGATATACGAGCCCTACGGTATACACCAAGTGGCGACATACATTTCAAACTAAGATTCTCCAACAAATGGGAAGTAATACCGCAAAGAAAATCCCCAGTAGCTGTTACCTTGCCGTTTTCTCACCTTCCGAATTTATACGAGAGTAGGCGTACGATTGCTCGCAGAAAGTATGAGATCCCCAGTATTTCAAACGATTACTTCCTGAAGATTACCACGCCTACTATAACAATTTACCTCATGATTGAATAATATGTATCATACTTTCTGATATTATTGAGTTCCTACTTAAATTATCTTATATGTGGTCTTTGTACTATTAATTTAGGAGAGGAATACTTCACGTATAGTTACTAATATATGTTTTATAAACTGCCTATTTTTGTTGCAATAAACGGAAGAATAAATCTGTTGTACTTTTTTTTATATATATCATTGTTTTTATCTATGGAATACTATTTTAATTAACATTTAAATTGAGCTCGTAATCACAAAAAATAAAATAGAAGCAATTTTATGCATCCAAAAAACCTGCTAAATCCACTTCGATTTTGAAAATACAAAAACTAAAACCTGCTAAGTTAGAAATTCGCCAATAAAAACATAAAAACGTAATTTTTCTCATTCGTTCTGGATTAGGGCCATAGAACGTCGCGCGATTAACAAACTATATGTAGGATTTGCCCCTTAGACTAAGAGTTAAAGATATATTTAGTTTTTTTCCTCTACAGTAAAATATGTTTTTTGGTCGTTAGCAGGTTTACACTCGTAAGTCGACGATATGTATTAACGATCTCAAACCAGTTTACAATGAATTTTAAATGTGCTCTGTCAAAATGACATTTTAATATACCTTACGTACACATGCACCTTTGTATACAATAAAAGTTTAATAAGAACAATTTTTTGTACATTCATTTGAATAAGACGTTTTTGGGTAGGAAATGACGTTTTTCAGACCAAGGACGTTTTCTCATTCCGAAGACCTGGCAACACTGGTTACATGCGTGATCTGTCCGGTGAGAGCAGGTGGTGCACAGGCATGGTGGCGAACCCGGTCTAGCTCGTCGGATGAGGGCGGGGGGTCTTTACCACCTGCCTTACCTACACCCACATCAACAAAAACAATTTTGATCATGCCTGCTTGCCTTAAAGAAGTGGAAGGAGTCAAGCTAAGAAGCGAAAAGAAGAAAACGTATCAAGTCAAAAGTCCCGTCCAGTCAGTTGGAGTCGTCCCTCCCCTTCTACGCGAAACCTACGCGTAGCCATGGTCGTTGCTGCGACTCCGGCTACCTAGCAACGGCCCCTAATACTGACAAACTCCGTCTGTCCACTAGTCCATACGTCAGCTAGCAGTCTAGTGTATAGTCAACACCCACAGGTCCCCTCTTCAGCCTAAGTGAAACACCCACACCAACTTTAAATGTTTAGCACTCCATCGTACTGCTTTTATTTCATCAAACCCTTAAACAAACATAACTCATTATTATTTTATCTCTCTTTTCTTCCTTTTATTGTACAACAATCTTAAATCCATAATTCAGGGAGTTGCTTACTCTAACCTTATTACTATGTGCTTTATCAAACAACCTAAAAAAAGCAAACAAATCAACCTATTTTCAAATTCTGGATATTAACAGGCATATATGGAGAAATTCATTGATTCATTTCTAGGGACACGATATCGAACCGAAAGTATCGATATGGTACTCATTTAAAGTATCGCTCTAAAAAAATCGGGTACCCATTAATATCGAAACAAAAAGACTCGATTCCCAAAATATCGATACCAAATTCACATGAAAAAAATTCTTAATTTCTAATTTAATAAGTTTTTACTTACTACACCGAAGGAGCGGGTTGAAATCCCAACACATAAGTTACGTTCCAGATGTTTCAAGATTTGCAAGTTTTTACAGGAAGCCGTTCCAGGTGACCACCTTCCATAAGGTTTATTAATGGAGAAAACAGCTTTTCCTGCAAATCCTGTAAAACCTGCAAATCGTGAAGCATCTGGAACGCAACTTTACTAACCTGTTTGGTGCCCATTAAAGCTCCTTAACTAGCCATTGGAATGCGAAACAAATCTTGAGGCACACAGCGAAATCCCATGCAAGGAAATCGGCCCAAGCCTGACGCAGAATGTTAAGGCATATTCATATAAATGCAGGATTTACATATTTTATGTAATACACATATCTGTTGTCATAAGCAATAACCGCCTAAGACGACTTAAGAAAGAATTGAGTTATATATGCTATCGTATTCTACATACAACTACTATCCCATGTGTATGTGAAATCTACATCTCGCTAGCTAGGCTATTTAAAAAACTATAGACGAACATATTTTAGATTCCCCATTACGTTAACATTACAATCCAAATGATTAAAACGTTTTTTCTCGAATTCAGATTTTTCGACTTAGGCGGTTATAGCTTATGACCACAGATATATCCTATTGCTTTACAATTAAGTTCTGAAGTGAAGATACATTACCTTAAACGCGCCAAAAATAATTTAATTAAACTGTTTTATACTTTTAATTTATTATAAAAATATTATAAATTACATTAATGTAATACATTTTAGTTGAGTACAGTTCAGTCTTATACACTTTTAGTGTTGTAATGTGAATTTAATTAACATTGTCTTTTTTATTCTTAAATAAGAAATATAAAGTTATTTAATAAAAAAAAAATGAATTTTGTACTTTAAATACTGACTAGAAATTCTCCCAGTAAATAGAAATACAGTTTTGCTTGCCTTTTTATGCATACTACGAAAATGCAACTCGTATAAATTAAAGAATTAATCAAAAAATGAGTTGAATATCCGTAAACATATTGAACGCGAAAAATCCTCTTCAAAAACCCCACTCCTCCTCAGTGCAATCCGCCAAGAAAAGCAATTTATCTAGCCTCTTACCCGCCAACCTGTTGCGCGTTTTCGCCATTGTGAAGCCTGCCTTAGAAAACAATCGTTCTGACGGGACAGACGTTGCTGGTATCCCAAGATATCTAAGCGCAGTTTTAGATAAAAAAGGATATTTGATTATATTTTCTTTCCAGAAATGCAACGGATCAGCATTTACTGGAAGAAGTTTGCAATGTATGTATTCACTAATGCTTTCCCTTTGTTGTGTCCCGCGACCCCCTTCCCTTCCAGATGCCAAGGTTCTAATGTGGTTCCAAAAATCATTATTTTCGGGGGATTCTACAACTTCCACGTCAGAATCTTTTTGTGCCTCAGACACTTCCTCATGACTTTGCATATCCCGCAGCCAAGATAGGCATCTGGCATAAGCACACGGATCGGAAAACGTAATATTTTTGAATCTTGGGTCTAAAACACATGACAAGGCAAGAATGTGATTTTCTTCAATATTTTTGAAGCGAATAGTTAATTGGTCATTTAGAACCATTTTCACTTTGTTAACTATGTCGTTATTCGAACCGTTTTTTTACCATCTCATTTCTCATTTGTGCACGAAGGGTTTTAACTATTGGGATAACTTTACTGACTGTCACAAATTGTTCTCCAGAGATTTCCTTTGTTGCATTTTCAAACGGCTTTAAAACTTCCAAGATAGTTGTAATCGTCTTTAACTCTTGAGCTGTTGGTATAGGAGGCGCTTTGGAATCAAGGACTAATATTTGGTGAATTGTTGGCGCGAGCTGTACATACCGGTCTAACATATAGTACAATGAATTCCAGCGCGTTCGAACATCTAAAATTGGTTTTAATGGCGGATTGCAATTTTGCGAAGAGCGGAGTTTGTCACTATATACAACGCTATTTTTAAAAAACTTAACAATATTTCTTACTTTTTCGCAAAGCGCGCAGAAAGATTCAAGTTTATAGACGGACTCAACTATTAAGTTCAATGAATGTGCAAAACAGGATAAGTGATTGGATCTACCCACAAAAGCATTGACAGCTGCCACCATATTTGCACCATTATCGGTAACGACGCACGTTATTTTGCTTGCTTCAATATGGAACTTCGCGCAAACCGATCTTAAATTTTCGGCTATATAGTCAGCAGTATGTCGCTCTTCCAATTCCTTTGTGTCTAGGCATCTCCTCATCATTTTGTTGTTGTGTATATAATGTGCAGTTACGCCCAGAAACTCTTTGTGCACATCGTCTCAGTCCACACATCGCACATAAGAGCAAATGAAGACACTTCTTGAAAGGTTCCAATAACCTCATTCATTTTTACTGTGTAAATGTCATCTAGTCTGGACTTTAAGGTGTCAACTGAAGCAATGGTGTACGAAGGGCACAACAGTTTTAAAAGTTTCTGGAACCCTTTGCCTTTCACGATATCGAATGGTCTTTTGTCCTTGCATGTAAAGTACAGAATGTGTTTGGCAATAGCCACTTCCTGCGCACCTACTTCCGCGTATAAAGATCTAAAGCAATAAATAGTTGTTTGATAGTGCTCTGAATTTAATTTAAAAATTTCAAAAACAAAGGAAATTGCAGTATATGCCAAAGAATGATATAAAAAATATTACGCAATTCCAATTACTTTCTTTGCTGTAACTCCAAAATTGACCCTTTGTTACGCTTTGATTGGTCAATTCTTAAAAACTTTCATTCATTTGGTTTCCCATTTCTTGCAGCGAGAAAAAAAATCGAGTTTTTTGAAACTTAACAAGCCGTTCATGAACAAAAAGAACAATTTTTTTTAAATAATTTACTTTTCTAGCAAAATTAAACTGGATTTAACAAGTTCTTAATATTTTTTTTGAATTCTTAACCGGTCAGCTTTAATAACAACATTCGAGCAGCTATAGCACTTCAAACGTTAAGAAAATATATCACTTACACAGTGAGTCCCAGTTTTGATAACACATTAATTTTTTTATAATACTCCACATTTTTGTATAATTTTTAAAAATTTGTATGTGACTAAAATTTCTCACTTCAAGCTTGCACTTTAAGTTACTAAAATTAATGGCTACAAAACTACATACCCGAAAAACATCTAACGATTTTGAAAATTTGCTTAAAATTTGTTAATGTTTTTAAATTTTTTACAAAACTGATTTATTGTAATATAATATAAACTATATTTTCAACTTGAAAAACATTTTGAATATTGTAAAAAAAATCACTGTGATNTTTTTTTATAATACTCCACATTTTTGTATAATTTTTAAAAATTTGTATGTGACTAAAATTTCTCACTTCAAGCTTGCACTTTAAGTTACTAAAATTAATGGCTACAAAACTACATACCCGAAAAACATCTAACGATTTTGAAAATTTGCTTAAAATTTGTTAATGTTTTTAAATTTTTTACAAAACTGATTTATTATAATATAATATAAACTATATTTTTGTTTTTAGAGAAAATTAACGTAAAAGACTCAACTTGAAAAACATTTTGAATATTGTAAAAAAAATCACTGTGATCAAAACTGTGACTCGCTGTATGTATGTATGCATGCAAGTCGAGCCAGATAAATAAAAGCTTGCAACAAAACGAAAACTGCTTATTTTAACTATAATTTCTGTACCGAAGTTCCACAGCGAGCTAATCACTTTAACTAACTNGTTTCGTTTGTTTCATCGCTATTGTAAATTTTAATGGCAGAATTAACGTTTTTAAATTAAGATGCTATTTGTCGGGCTTCTCATTTATTCAGTGCTATTACAATGATGCATGTTTTTGTTTCAAATTGCTATTCCATCATGTACATATCCACTGCTGAGTGGAAGATCGACCTATCTCGGCAGCCAGTTCGAAAACGAACTATCTCAAAAAACTTTTCAAGAACGCCCTATTCAGAACTATTGAAAAACACTCTATCTCAGAATTTGATTGAAGAACGCCCTATCTCAGCTGCCGATTGAAACCCGCCCTATATCAGCACATTTTCAATACATTTTGAACTGGCTGCCGAGATAGGTCGATCTTCCGCTCAGCGGTCGATATAGTGCCACACAAAACTATTGGCAGAGAATTTTTCATACTATGTAAAATTTTTAATTTTAATTTTTTATCCGCAAATTTTTTATAAAACATATAGTTTCTACTGCTACAAAAAAAAAACAATCAAAAAAATCTCTCAACTCTGCAAAACTCAAGAAAATTGCATACATATTTGCAAATTTCTAAATCAGATTTTTCAGAAAAAATTTGGAAATTCAGTATTATAGCCCATTAAATTTTAGGACAATAAAGTGCAAGTTTCATGTTCCTAAAAAATCTTATTGATTTTTGGCCATTTTTTATGACAGTGTCACGTAGTTTCTTCCATATAAAAAATTGTCGAACAAACTTTGGATGGAAGGAACTACGTGACACTGTCATGAAAAATGGCCCAAAATCAATAAGATTTTTTAGGAACATGAAACTTGCACTTTATTGTCCCAAAATTTAATGAGCTATAACACTGAATTTTCAAATTTTTTCTGAAAAATCTGATTTAGAAATTTGCAAATATGTATGCAATTTTACTGAATTTTCTTAAGTTTTGCAGAGTTGAGAGATTTTTTGATTGTTTTTTTTTGTAGCAGTAGAAACTATATGTTTTATAAAAAATTTGCGGATAAAAAATTAAAATTAAAAATTTTACATAGTATGAAAAATTCTCTGCCAATAGTTTTGTGTGGCACTATATCGACCGCTGAGCGGAAGATCGACCTATCTCGGCAGCCAGTTCAAAATGTATTGAAAATGTGCTGATATAGGGCGGGTTTCAATCGGCAGCTGAGATAGGGCGTTCTTCAATCAAATTCTGAGATAGAGTGTTTTTCAATAGTTCTGAATAGGGCGTTCTTGAAAAGTTTTTTGAGATAGTTCGTTTTCGAACTGGCTGCCGAGATAGGTCGATCTTCCACTCAGCAGTGGATATGTACATGATGGAATAGCAATTTGAAACAAAAACATGCATCATTGTAATAGCACTGAATAAATGAGAAGCCCGACAAATAGCATCTTAATTTAAAAACGTTAATTCTGCCATTAAAATTTACAATAGCGATGAAACAAACGAAACCACACTTTTTAACACAGAAAGAAGCAAACTTACTGTCGTTTTACACATTCCCCCAAACGCTGCTGCCTAGTTGAAGCTGATTTCGGCGTAAGTGTCATTGGTGAGGATTTTTCGTTCTCCTCCGAAACATCACTAGGTCTTGGCGATGTCCCATTGTTGCGTTCTTGTGCCGGTTCCTTACACCCAGGCATCTTTCTCTGCCTTTCATCTACACTTTGCACATCTCTTCTAGCGCTGGAATATAAACAATTACATATCTGCATTTAGATAAAAAATTATAATTATAATACCGGGTGTGTCCGAATGTGCTTTTGCAAGTTTGTGGTGTTTCCCGAGCGCTTTATGGTCTTGAAGCAAATTTTGCAATTTGCCTCCTTTTCATTTTTCGCCGAGTAATATTTCCAAATCTCGCTCCTTTTCATAACCTGTAAATATTTATTTAAGTTAAAATATTGTAAAATGTGTAGTAAAATTGAGCACTTACCAAAAAATACAATGACCAACGATATTGCTTGCAGCAATGTACAATGACCAAATCTCAATGTGTAAATGAAGATGAGTTTTGTATCAGTACAGTGTTAAGTGTTGCCACTGCTCTATTAGAACCCGAACACAGAGTCGTTTTTAATTTGTACACCCTTAGTTGGCCAAAAAGCGATTGCATGTAATTTTATAATGTCTTTTTGTTTTAAATATGTAAAAAATATATTAAAACATATAACATTGTTAAATATATACGTATATACGTATTTACGAGGCAAACAATTTTGCTTTCATACTGATATGAAAGTTGTAAAAGTATTTATTTACACAATCTATTTTTCGAAATCTTCAATGAATTTTATAATTTGCAAATAATATAATGGCATAATTCCAATGCACATTCAGCACGTAGAGCACATGGTTTGATTGTTTGTATCTGGTCTCTAAATTGTCAAACTTTGCTTATATTACTCTAAGCTATCAACCTTTGTTGACAGATTTTGACATTATAGAGAGCAAAAGCAAAAACTAAAGACATTGCTACTACCTGTTAAATGCGTATTGTTCTTATTCAAAAAATGAAGTAGATTTTTAATGCTTTGTAAAAGGACACTTCCACAAAAATTTTGTACTTATACTAAAAAATCAACAAAATATCAGAGTTTATCAAGTAAAACTAGTACATTATTAATCAAAGTTCTTTTAAGAAAATGTTTTATTATAAATTAGTAAAAAAACTTGCTAAAAGAACAACATTTTCTCTAATATTTTTTTCAAATCTATTCAAGCTTCCGTAATATGTTAGATTTATTATAACTCTAACTGGATTTTACTTATATTTAGTATGCAAAAATTAAAAGTGTTCTTAATATAAATAACAACAGAGGAAACTCTGATTATGACGAAATACATGGTAATACTTATTTGGCAAACTACCGCTACTTTTGGTGAAGTCGAATATGTAACTGTAAACTTTTGGCGCAAATCTGATGACATAGCGCGCCAAGCATTAGAAAGGGATAAGCTTACAACGTAGCGTCTGTGCGAACCATAGGTTGTTTCATATTAACTTATGACTGGTAGAATTTTTTCCGAAAATACGATACGATACTGAAGTTCATGTACTCGATTCCAAAAAATATCGGTGTAAAACTATCGAGTATAAAATATCGGTATCGAATGGCAAAAGTATCGATATGGTATCGTATCGTATCGAAATTCGTGTCCCTATTCATTTCATAATCCAACAAAGCTCAATTCAAATGCTTCTATTTCAACATCATAGGGAATATTAAATAACACAATTCTAATAAATCAAATTTTTCATGATAAAAGGAAAATCTTAATCGAAAATATGAATTTCTTCTAATTACTTCTTTATTACTGCAATATGTTAACTAATATTATTCACAAATTCAAATATTGTAAGTGTTTTTTTTGTTTGTTTGATATAACCCATCACTTCGGTCTTTCTTGGCGGCATTTTATCGGGCATGGTATGGCCGAGAATGTCACTCATGCCTCACCTACTCAATCCCCGATCGGCCGATCCAGTCACTCAACTTCGAAAATTTTCACCCATACACACTCACAACCTGCAACTGCTTTCCCAGCCAGCAAAAAATCCGAAAACCAATCCGAAAAAGGACAAAAAAGTAGATGAAGTGCGGATTTTTGTCCATTTACTGATTCCATTTTCGGATACTTTGACGATCGGTTTTCCCACTAAAGTGTGCGGCAGAAACGTATGTACAGACAACAGTATGTGAAACGGATACGTTTTCGGCTGTTTTTTCTGAAATTGTGATTGAATTTTTCGTTCAATACGCTTTTCAAGGTTCAAAAGAAATAAAATAAAATTAGGAAGCGCCTGACGGAATCGCACACATTCTGGAAGCTAACAAAAAGCGGCAAACTCTTCTGCACGCTCAGCCACTGCCAACTACGCATGCATGCTTTCAAATGTTTAGCTTGAACAAATAAAATAAAATTATCGCTTTCAAATGACATCATCTTTTTCGAACGTTTCGAACGTTTTCTGGATACGAAAATTGATGATAACTGTAGGAGTTTTTTCTATTCGTTTTCGGATACGGAATATTGAACTAAACAGCACTGTCGACAAAATTTACGTTTCTTTGCTGGCTAGGTTATCACCGCCAGGTTAGCAAGGTTTCGCACCTTAGCCTACCTACTATGTTGGATTTGAAAGTGGGGCTACTTTCACTTCCTTCACACATGCATTAGCACATACACACACATGTAAACACACATACCAAGTAACAGCTGGCGTTACAGGCTCGCGACCGCCGATGGCACCCGCACCATGGAGCGTCCGCGTAGAGAAATTCTAAGGCAGCCTGTTGCTCATGTTTCATCCTACGTGTAGCCTCGACCCACGACCAAGCCGGGCTTCTGAGTTTTTTTGCTCTTAAGTGGCTCATGACTGGGTGGGTGTAACTGCTGCTGTATATGCAAACTAGTACGTCAAAGGTCACTACAACGTCTACATACTACGTAAATAAATAAGTACACTTAGGTCTCTTTTTATTCGGATTTGAATTTATGCGGGTTTTCAAACCATTATTTCGCAGTAGCGATTTTGCTTTTTTGAGAGTTTTTTTACTTTTTTCAGTGTGTAAAAGACAATGCTTCTGATAAATAATTTGTCTTTGTATTCTTACATAATAATAATAATAATAGATTGGCGCTTACACATATGTTAGTGCTTGGCCGAGCTTCTCCTCCCATTTGTGGTGTGCGCCTACAGTTTTACGCCGACTCCGAACGGCGATTGTATTTTTACGAGAAGCTGTTTTTCATGGTAGAAATACACTCGGAGGTTGGCCATTGCCTACCGAGGAGCGACCGCTGTTAAGAAAATTTTTTTTTTCTAATTATGTTTTTAAGTATTCTTACATAATTCCTGTTATTTATTGTGGTATTTTTATTTATTTTTGGTTAAAATACAGATACAATTTTATTTATTTCATTAATGTTCGGTTTTACATGGAATAATAAGTGTTGAAATGAAGAAATATGTAAATACTTTTTTTGGCTCAATAATGCCTCACTGGATTTTTTTATGCGGTTTTTTAGAATTTTTTACATTGAGTATCTGAATGTATGCGGTTTTCGAAAATGCTGGAATGCATCCCCTGTTTTTGTATGAAAGTAAAGAACTTTTTTATGCGGATTTTTTTATGCGGCTTTCTGAGGAACGCATGTACCGCATAGAAAGAGACCTAAGTGTAATTAAATAAATAAAAAGGAAAATAAATACGATAATAATCAAATAAGTAGCCAAGTAAATAAGTAAATATCCCAGATATAATAAAAATGCCTTAATTAATAAATATAAGTAAATAAATAAGTGAGGTAATAATTAAATAAATAAGTAAATAAGAAAATAGATACGAAAATAATCAAATAAGTAGTCAAGTAAATAAGTAAATATCACATATAAAAAAAATTTCGTAACTATAAAATATATCGAAATAAAATGTCAAGTAGTAAAATAAAAATATAAATACACATATATCTAGTCAAGTAGTTAAGGACACTGGGTGGTAAACCTATGTAAGTCAAGTCATTACTTATACAATTAACACGAACAGTATCTAACACTAAACATGCCACATAAAATATACATTATGCCAAAAAGATATCCTTAGCGTCGTATACCCCGACCTTCTTGCCACTATTGTCCCCAAGTTCGTACATTTAATTTCCGATTATTTTCAATACAACGCACTTAACTTGTTTTGGGGCAAGTTTAGCGTTGTAGTTTCCGACTTGGGAACTCTGCTTGAAGTTTCGGCGGTACGCCACTGAAACTTCACTTCTCGACTTCTGGTATTGTAGGTCTTCTTACTCCGTTCATGGGCTAGCTTTAATTCTTTCACGATCTTATTTCGGATAAGCTGTGTTTTATCGACCTCGCAGTCCGTATCTCTAACCGCCCCCAGTCTTCGGTATAGCTCGTATGATGCAGCATGCTGTATCATAGGCATACCGAAGACTACATGATACGGGGTATCATTGATCGCAGAATGCACAGCACTGCGGAGCGCGAAAGCGGCATCGCTAAGGTGCTTATCCCAATTCTTTTGGCCGCCCTTAATATAGGACCTCACGATTTGTAGCACCGAACGGTTGACCCTTTCTGCTGCATTGGCTTGTGGTGCATAAAATGCAGTCCGAACATGCTGCGTACCATACTCTCCAGGAACTGTGTAGATATGTCCGAGACAAATTGTTTTCCGTTATCCGAGTGGACATACTCTGGCACGCCAAAAATGTGGAAAACTTCGTTCTCTAAGAACTTAGTAACTTCTGCAGCCGTGGCTTTTCTCATTGGTTTTAAAAATACGAACTTCGAGAAGTGATCTAAACACACAAACACATATACCTTGTTTATACCTACGAAAAAGCCGCATTAACAAAAAACCGATTTGATGCAACACATATCTCCTTCAAGCGTTTATACCAGTATCATTTTAGCGCGCTCACTGAAACCGTATTCAAAAGTAAACTAAACTTGTTATTTTTATTCGATATTTCTTTAATAATTAACTTGCGCGGTGGACCGAAATGGAAGCCAACAAGAATTTCAATTTGTTGTAATAATGATTCAAATATAAAACGGGCTGTATAAAGAAAACCGGCCATTTTTAACTTCGCATCAAATTAATGATGTATTTATACCTGTTTTCTAACCGATGTGAGAAATAAAAAAGCGATTTGAAAACAAATTCGAGTCAATACACTTTTGAATTTCCGAGCGTGTTGAAAGTTGGTTTATGCCTCCGATTTGAATCACAGCGAACTGGGTCAAAGCGCTTTATGTGTCGGTATAAACAGGTAATAGACATTTCCACAACACGTACGGGGGTACGGACCCATGAAGTCAATGAATAAGCGTTGAAACGGCCTTTCAGTGACACGCTGTTTGCCCATTAATGGTTTGTGGAAAGCGTTTTGCGTTTTGTTGCCTTTACAGATTTCGCAAGCTTTTACATATACTACGTTTATACGCACAGAATAATCGACTTAATTGAAAGCGCGTTTACACCGTACACATTTCGCTCTAGTGTCTATACTTACGGCTTTATATCGGCATCAAAGTAACCGTCTTCAAAAGCAAACAAAATCAGCAGTTTTCATTTGACATTTTATAAGTTAACATAATGGGAAGTGATAAAAATCTAGTTTTATTCGGCATTATAAAATCGTGGCAAAGAAAAAGAACGATTACTATTAATCAGCTTTTAAATACTGATGTAATTATTTGGAATTTGAGTGGAACAGCTGATCTCCAATTCGCTTTGAGTGAGAGCGGTGTTTATACACTCTTTCTAACTGTCTGGAGAATTAAACTACCGATTTGAAATGGAGTGTGAGCCCAAACACTTCGCTCTTTCAAAGCGAATTGAAATTCAGTTTATACATATGTTTTGAATCGCGGCGAAATGAATTAAGGCGACTTATGCATGCGTATAAACGTAGTAATAGTCTTGTACGTCGGTTACCATGCCGGGCCAATAATATTGTTCTCTTAGGCGAGCTAAAGTTATATGCAGTCCCCGTGACCAACAGACAGTGCATCATGCGAGGATTCCACAAGCCCACGGCGCAGCTCTGTCGGCACCCAGAGTTTCCAGGCGTGGTCCTGCTGAACGTCATCTCCAATTTTAAATTGCGTCCGTTTGTATACGTAACCGTCCGATGCGCAAAGTTCGGGTAGTCTGTCTTGGTTGCTCGTCACCGTATTTTTAAGCTCCTCATATTCGTCCGTCTTGAAAAATGGTGAGTCTAAGCATACATTCTGTCCTTTGCCGCCAACTTTTTCATGTTCATCCCCGACAGTGCATCTGGTACGATGTTTTGGGACCCTTTTAGATGCCGAATTTCAAAGTCATAAGCCTGGAGATTTAAGCTCCACCTCGCGAGTCTGCCCGATAAATCCTTTTGGTTCATCAACCATTTTAGACTCGCGTGTTCAGTTATCACCGTGAAAGGGAGTCCCTCAGCACTGCGGCATAGCACTCTAACTCTGTAATACTGTAGTTGCGCTGCGCTTTGTTAAGCTTGGCCGAGATGTATGCTATTGGCCGCTCGTTACCGTCATCGTCTAGCTGACATAAAACCCCGCCCACTCTGTCCGTTGAAGTCTCACATTGAATGTAAAAGTGTCTGTTGAAGTCGGGGTGGGTCAATACTAGTGCTGAAATCAGGCTCTCTTTCAAATGATTAAACGCCCTTCTGGCTTCGTCCGTCATTGCAAATTTGTTTATTCTGTCTTTCTTGAGGCAGTCGCGTAGCGGGCTGCAATCGTCGCGTAGTCTTGTATAAATCTCCGGCACCACCCTGTCATCCCCAGGAACCGCTTGAGCTGCTTCGGGGTTCGTGGCTTCGGGAAGCCCCTAATGGCTGCGACTTTGCTCGTGTCTGTACGGATACAACCGTTACCCACGACGTACCCAAGGTACCGTACCTCCTTAAAATAAAATTTACTCTTTTCAACGTTTATTGTAAGTTTGGCTTCACGGAGACATTTAGCGACTTTTTCTAACAAGGACAAATGGGACACAAAAGCTTCCGAACACACAAGCAAGTCATCCAAATAAACAAACATAGATTCACGAAGAGTAGCGGGTATGACATTGTCCATGAGCCTACACATACGTTATGCTGCATTGCACAACCCAAATGGCATGACCGTGAAATGATACAACGGTCGACCTGGTACGGTGAATGCCGTTTTCTGCCTGAACTTTTTCTCTAATTGTATCTACCAGAATGTATCCTTTAAATCAATTGCAGATATAAAGCTGGTATTATGCAATCTGCTTAGGATACCATCAATGTGAGGCAGTGGATAAGTGAGCGTCCAGACAGAGGCGATTTTTGGTCCCTTTTATAACGAGTGAAACTGGCGAGATCCAACTACTGTTAGACTGTTCTATTACTCCCATCTCAAGCATCCGATGTAATTCATTATAAACAAGTTTCTGTATATTTGGGGATATTGGATAGTGTCTCTGCTTTAATGGGAGGTTCTCGTTGGTCACTTCTATCACATGTTCTTCTTTGTCTGTCTTGCCTAGTCCGAACACGGCGAAGGATGGGAAATGTGCCTTCACACGCTCTAATGCCACAGTTTGATCGTGAGTCAAGTCATGTTGCACTGCATCGAAGGTTAGGTCTCCTTCGGCGGGTACAAGCTCTGAAACACCAGCACCATTCAAACTCGCAGGCACTCCTCTGCTAACAACACTCATATCAAATGCCTTCCAAAAATCTATACCTAAGTACACATCTTGTTGCAAGCCAGATACGATCAAGAACTCTAAATCTCGCGTTATATTATCCCACAAGACGTTCTCGGTTCGGATATACTGCCCCTTGATCGGTAGTATAATACTTTCTTTGCCCTCCAGAAGCTTGTCAGCATTCTTGCCTAGGCAACGAGTCCCTGCTCCTGAATCTAATAAGGCTAATACCTCCTGGTCTCCTATTTTTGTTTTGGCGAAGAACCTGTTGTCTCCTTAAATAGTAACAATTGTTGAGATTATCGTGCGACATATCTTTTCATATTCTTCTGCTTTGCTCTCATTTTCTCGATCTTCTTATAGTTTCTCGTTTTCTTTTTCTGAAGAATTTCCTCACAAAAGATGCGTCTACGCGCCTCCTCATATTCCAGCTTTCTCTGGTGCAAGCTTTTTACTACTTGGTTTGCTAACCTTTCTTTCTGATCCTTTGCCTTATTCTCTACTTCTCGTTTAAGAATTTTCACTGAGCTGGATCCGGGAGCTCCTTCAGTTTCTGGTTTCCCTGACTAGGCTTAAATACACAAAACGCCGAACTACCACCACACGCGAAGCAGACCATATCGTGGAATCAACGGTTACGTTTACTAAGGGACAAGAGACACATAACATTAGGTGAAACGGGGACGGACAAAAAGAATTAATCGAAGACTTCTGGACCTCTGCACTAACATCTGGACTAACGAACGATGACGACTTCTTACTAGCTATCACTGGTTGTTGTGTCTTATTGCACTGTGCCCTACCTATCGCCTCTACACTTGTATCTACTGTCGCCTCACCTTTCATATAATCGAACTCTACTTCACTTATTGGTTTAGGCCTACTCCTATTTTCCTTAATAACTTTTTCGGCTCGTTTACACTCAGATTTGAGTTAAGCTAATGTGCTGATTTTTGAAGCGAAGGTTAAATTTGACAGGTATGGTTTGAGGTTGCTTCTAATTATGCTGACCAGCTCCTGTTCAGGGATCCTCTTCCTGAGACGAAAAGTTAAATTATGTACATAGCTATAAAAATCTTCGAAGCTTTCTTGGGGCAGTTGTTTCCTCTCCATGATTTCTCTGATAATCTCATAGTCCGACTCGGCTGTCCTAAACTGGTTCAGCAGCTCGGCCTCCAGCTCAAAGTAACCAAAGTCAGGTTCATCAGCGTGGTCTTCGAGCACTTGCCAATACCACTTTAAGGCGCTGCCCGTGACTATGCAGTGGAAGTCAGTGAATAACTGGTAGTAGCTGATGCCATACTGCTCCCTCGTCTTTTCTATACGAAAAATTAAGCTTTCCGTCACCTTGCCAGGTCACCTTGTTGTGCCATCATTGCCATTAAGCGGCTCAGCTATTCGACACGGACGGATGTAGAACTTGGTCCACCATCATTCGACTTCGAACCCCCTGGTTCTTGACCGTCTGACTGCGTATTCCCCCCTGGCTGCTGCACCTGCTCAGACATTTGCATCAACTCTTCGATCTTCTGCGAAAAAGTGAAGCTATTATCTGTAGCGTTCAGTTCTACCTCTTCAGTAACCCTAACTGTAGCTGGGCGCGGCGCTTCTTGCGATGATGTCCCAAAGACACGTGCTGCGCAACGATTTAAATAATCCGTGGGCACAAAGTCAACAGGATGTGACACACCAGTATCAAATTGCGTAAATAGGGACCCAGCAACTTGATTCTCTAATGATCAGTCGATCAGTGGAATCAGTCGATCTTCTTCTTCACGTTATCCCATTCACTCAATTAAACATACTAACACACGTCTCTTACACAGACCACTTCACAAAATGAATTACTTGAAACTAGTGAATTCAAAACTAACTCGTAAGACCAAAAAAAATCAGAATAAAAGAAATACCGAGAAAAAAA